>NW_027446209.1:0-73638 GCF_038048845.1 Mixophyes fleayi | reverse complement strand
TAAAAAAGCGTTGTTTTTGGACTGCAATGAAGAAATGACTATGTTCTGCGATTTCTCCTGCTCAAAAAGACTTAGAAAGTTGATAATTGTGGGCAATGTTAGAAATGTCAGGAGAAACAAGAATTATGTAAAAGTATTGATGTAAGTCATTGTTTCCAAGAGAAAGGGAGACAGGAGTGTAAAAAAGTGTTGTTTTTGGACGGCAATGAAGAAATGACTATGTTTTGCGATTTCTCCTGCTCAGAAAGACTTAGAAAGTTGATAATTGTGGGCAATGTTAGAAATGTCATGAGAAACAAGAATTATGTAAAAGGATTGATGTAAGTCATTGTTTCCAGGAGAAAGGGAGACAGGAGTGTAAAAAAGCGTTTTGTTTTTTTGGACGGCAATGAAGAAATGACTATATTTTGCGGTTTCTCCTGCTCAGAAAGACTTAGAAAGTTGATAATTGTTGGCAATGTTAGAAATGTCAGGAGAAACAAGAATTATGTAAAAGGATTGATGTAAGTCATTGTTTCCAAGAGAAATGGAGACAGGAGTGTAAAAAGCGTTGTTTTTGGACTGCAATGAAGAAATGACTATGTTCTGCGATTTCTCCTGCTCAAAAAGACTTAGAAAGTTGATAATTGTGGGCAATGTTAGAAATGTCAGGAGAAACAAGAATTATGTAAAAGGATTGATGTAAGTCATTGTTTCCAAGAGAAAGGGAGACTGGAGTGTAAAAAAGCATTGTTTTTGGACGGCAATGAATAAATGACTTTTTTTGCGATTTCTCTTGCTCAGAAAGACTTAGAAAGTTGATAATTGTGGGCAATGTTAGAAATGTCATGAGAAACAAGAATTGTGTAAAAGGATTGATGTAAGTCATTGTTTCCAAGAGAAAGGGAGACTGGAGTGTAAAAAAGCATTGTTTTTGGACGGCAATGAATAAATGACTGTTTTGCGATTTCTCTTGCACAGAAAGACTTAGAAAGTTGATAATTGTGGGCAATGTTAGAAATGTCAGGAGAAACAAGAATTATGTAAAAGTATTGATGTAAGTCATTGTTTCCAAGGAGAAAGGGAGACAGGAGTGTAAAAAAAGTGTTGTTTTTGGACGGCAATGAAGAAATGACTATGTTTTGCGATTTCTCCTGCTCAGAAAGACTTAGAAAGTTGATAATTGTGGGCAATGTTAGAAATGTCAGGAGAAACAAGAATTATGTAAAAGTATTGATGTAAGTCATTGTTTCCAAGAGAAATGGAGACAGGAGTGTAAAAAAGCGTTGTTTTTGGACTGCAATGAAGAAATGACTATGTTCTGCGATTTCTCCTGCTCAAAAAGACTTAGGAAGTTGATAATTGTGGGCAATGTTAGAAATGTCAGGAGAAACAAGAATTATGTAAAAGGATTGATGTAAGTCATTGTTTCCAAGAGAAAGGGAGACTGGAGTGTAAAAAAGCATTGTTTTTGGACGGCAATGAATAAATGACTGTTTTGCGATTTCTCTTGCTCAGAAAGACTTAGAAAGTTGATAATTGTGGGCAATGTTAGAAATGTCAGGAGAAACAAGAATTATGTAAAAGTATTGATGTAAGTCATTGTTTCCAAGAGAAAGGGAGACAGGAGTGTAAAAAAAGTGTTGTTTTTGGACGGCAATGAAGAAATGACTATGTTTTGCGATTTCTCCTGCTCAGAAAGACTTAGAAAGTTGATAATTGTGGGCAATGTTAGAAATGTCATGAGAAACAAGAATTATGTAAAAGGATTGATGTAAGTCATTGTTTCCAGGAGAAAGGGAGACAGGAGTGTAAAAAAGCGTTGTTTTTGGACGGCAATGAAGAAATGACTATATTTTGCGGTTTCTCCTGCTCAGAAAGACTTAGAAAGTTGATAATTGTGGGCAATGTTAGAAATGTCAGGAGAAACAAGAATTATGTAAAAGGATTGATGTAAGTCATTGTTTCCAAGAGAAATGGAGACAGGAGTGTAAAAAAGCGTTGTTTTTGGACTGCAATGAAGAAATGACTATGTTCTGCGATTTCTCCTGCTCAAAAAGACTTAGAAAGTTGATAATTGTGGGCAATGTTAGAAATGTCAGGAGAAACAAGAATTATGTAAAAGGATTGATGTAAGTCATTGTTTCCAAGAGAAAGGGAGACTGGAGTGTAAAAAAGCATTGTTTTTGGACGGCAATGAATAAATGACTGTTTTGCGATTTCTCTTGCTCAGAAAGACTTAGAAAGTTGATAATTGTGGGCAATGTTAGAAATGTCATGAGAAACAAGAATTGTGTAAAAGGATTGATGTAAGTCATTGTTTCCAGGAGAAGGGAGACAGGAGTGTAAAAAAGCGTTGTTTTTGGACGGCAATGAAGAAATGACTATATTTTGCGATTTCTCCTGCTCAGAAAGACTTAGAAAGTTGATAATTGTGGGCAATGTTAGAAATGTCATGAGAAACAAGAATTATGTAAAAGGATTGATGTAAGTCATTGTTTCCAAGAGAAATGGAGACAGGAGTGTAAAAAAGCGTTGTTTTTGGACTGCAATGAAGAAATGACTATGTTCTGCGATTTCTCCTGCTCAAAAAGACTTAGAAAGTTGATAATTGTGGGCAATGTTAGAAATGTCATGAGAAACAAGAATTATGTAAAAGGATTGATGTAAGTCATTGTTTCCAGGAGAAAGGGAGACAGGAGTGTAAAAAAAGCGTTCTTTTTGGACGGCAATGAAGAAATGACTATATTTTGCGGTTTCTCCTGCTCAGAAAGACTTAGAAAGTTGATAATTGTGGGCAATGTTAGAAATGTCAGGGAGAAACAAGAATTATGTAAAAGGATTGATGTAAGTCATTGTTTCCAAGAGAAAGGGAGACTGGAGTGTAAAAAAGCATTGTTTTTGGACGGCAATGAATAAATGACTGTTTTGCGATTTCTCTTGCTCAGAAAGACTTAGAAAGTTGATAATTGTGGGCAATGTTAGAAATGTCATGAGAAACAAGAATTGTGTAAAAGGATTGATGTAAGTCATTGTTTCCAGGAGAAGGGGAGACAGGAGTGTAAAAAAGCGTTGTTTTTGGACGGCAATGAAGAAATTACTATATTTTGCGATTTCTCCTGCTCAGAAAGACTTAGAAAGTTGATAATTGTGGGCAATGTTAGAAATGTCATGAGAAACAAGAATTATGTAAAAGGATTGATGTAAGTCATTGTTTCCAAGAGAAATGGAGACAGGAGTGTAAAAAAAGCGTTGTTTTTGGACTGCAATGAAGAAATGACTATGTTCTGCGATTTCTCCTGCTCAAAAAGACTTAGAAAGTTGATAATTGTGGGCAATGTTAGAAATGTCAGGAGAAACAAGAATTATGTAAAAGTATTGATGTAAGTCATTGTTTCCAAGAGAAAGGGAGACAGGAGTGTAAAAAAAGTGTTGTTTTTGGACGGCAATGAAGAAATGACTATGTTTTGCGATTTCTCCTGCTCAGAAAGACTTAGAAAGTTGATAATTGTGGGCAATGTTAGAAATGTCATGAGAAACAAGAATTATGTAAAAGGATTGATGTAAGTCATTGTTTCCAGGAGAAAGGGAGACAGGAGTGTAAAAAAGCGTTCTTTTTGGACGGCAATGAAGAAATGACTATATTTTGCGGTTTCTCCTGCTCAGAAAGACTTAGAAAGTTGATAATTGTGGGCAATGTTAGAAATGTCAGGAGAAACAAGAATTATGTAAAAGGATTGATGTAAGTCATTGTTTCCAAGAGAAATGGAGACAGGAGTGTAAAAAAAGCGTTGTTTTTGGACTGCAATGAAGAAATGACTATGTTCTGCGATTTCTCCTGCTCAAAAAGACTTAGAAAGTTGATAATTGTGGGCAATGTTAGAAATGTCAGGAGAAACAAGAATTATGTAAAAGGATTGATGTAAGTCATTGTTTCCAAGAGAAAGGGAGACAGGAGTGTAAAAAAGTGTTGTTTTTGGACGGCAATGAAGAAATGACTATGTTTTGCGATTTCTCCTGCTCAGAAAGACTTAGAAAGTTGATAATTGTGGGCAATGTTAGAAATGTCATGAGAAACAAGAATTATGTAAAAGGATTGATGTAAGTCATTGTTTCCAGGAGAAAGGGAGACAGGAGTGTAAAA
This sequence comes from Mixophyes fleayi, assembly GCF_038048845.1. NCBI lineage: Eukaryota > Metazoa > Chordata > Amphibia > Anura > Limnodynastidae > Mixophyes > Mixophyes fleayi. The sequence goes on along the minus strand of NW_027446209.1, from coordinate 69,515 downwards.
AAGTGTTGTTTTTGGACGGCAATGAAGAAATGACTATATTTTGCGGTTTCTCCTGCTCAGAAAGACTTAGAAAGTTGATAATTGTGGGCAATGTTAGAAATGTCAGGAGAGAACAAGAATTATGTAAAAGGATTGATGTAAGTCATTGTTTCCAAGAGAAAGGGAGACTGGAGTGTAAAAAAGCGTTGTTTTTGGACTGCAATGAAGAAATGACTATGTTTTGCGATTTCTCCTGCTCAGAAAGACTTAGAAAGTTGATAATTGTGGACAATGTTAGAAATGTCATGAGAAACAAGAATTATGTAAAAGGATTGATGTAAGTCATTGTTTCCAAGAGAAAGGGAGACTGGAGTGTAAAAAAGCGTTGTTTTTTGGACTGCAATGAAGAAATGACTATGTTTTGCGATTTCTCCTGCTCAGAAAGACTTAGAAAGTTGATATTTGTGGGCAATGTTAGAAATGTCATGAGAAACAAGAATTATGTAAAAGGATTGATGTAAGTCATTGTTTCCAGGAGAAAGGGAGACAGGAGTGTAAAAAAGCATTGTTTTTGGACGGCAATGAAGAAATGACTATATTTTGCGGTTTCTCCTGCTCAGAAAGACTTAGAAAGTTGATAATTGTGGGCAATGTTAGAAATGTCATGAGAAACAAGAATTATGTAAAAGGATTGATGTAAGTCATTGTTTCCAGGAGAAAGGGAGACAGGAGTGTAAAAAAAGCGTTTGTTTTTGGACGGCAATGAAGAAATGACTATATTTTGCGGTTTCTCCTGCTCAGAAAGACTTAGAAAGTTGATAATTGTGGGCAATGTTAGAAATGTCAGGAGAAACAAGAATTATGTAAAAGGATTGATGTAAGTCATTGTTTCCAAGAGAAATGGAGACAGGAGTGTAAAAAAGCGTTGTTTTTGGACTGCAATGAAGAAATGACTATGTTCTGCGATTTCTCCTGCTCAAAAAGACTTAGAAAGTTGATAATTGTGGGCAATGTTAGAAATGTCAGGAGAAACAAGAATTATGTAAAAGTATTGATGTAAGTCATTGTTTCCAAGAGAAAGGGAGACAGGAGTGTAAAAAAGTGTTGTTTTGGACGGCAATGAAGAAATGACTATGTTTTGCGATTTCTACTGCTCAGAAAGACTTAGAAAGTTGATAATTGTGGGCAATGTTAGAAATGTCATGAGAAACAAGAATTATGTAAAAGGATTGATGTAAGTCATTGTTTCCAGGAGAAAGGGAGACAGGAGTGTAAAAAAGCGTTGTTTTTGGACGGCAATGAGAAGAATGACTATATTTTGCGGTTTTCTCCTGCTCAGAAAGACTTAGAAAGTTGATAATTGTGGGCAATGTTAGAAATGTCAGGAGAAACAAGAATTATGTAAAAGGATTGATGTAAGTCATTGTTTCCAAGAGAAATGGAGACAGGAGTGTAAAAAAGCGTTTGTTTTTGGACTGCAATGAAGAAATGACTATGTTCTGCGATTTCTCCTGCTCAAAAAGACTTAGAAAGTTGATAATTGTGGGCAATGTTAGAAATGTCAGGAGAAACAAGAATTATGTAAAAGGATTGATGTAAGTCATTGTTTCCAAGAGAAAGGGAGACTGGAGTGTAAAAAAGCATTGTTTTTGGACGGCAATGAATAAATGACCTTTTTTGCGATTTCTCTTGCTCAGAAAGACTTAGAAAGTTGATAATTGTGGGCAATGTTAGAAATGTCATGAGAAAACAAGAAATGTGTAAAAGGATTGATGTAAGTCATTGTTTCCAGGAGAAGGGGAGACAGGAGTGTAAAAAAAGCGTTGTTTTTGGACGGCAATGAAGAAATTACTATATTTTGCGATTTCTCCTGCTCAGAAAGACTTAGAAAGTTGATAATTGTGGGCAATGTTAGAAATGTCATGAGAAACAAGAATTATGTAAAAGGATTGATGTAAGTCATTGTTTCCAATAGAAATGGAGGCAGGAGTGTAAAAAAGCGTTGTTTTTGGACTGCAATGAAGAAATGACTATGTTCTGCGATTTCTCCTGCTCAAAAAGACTTAGAAAGTTGATAATTGTGGGCAATGTTAGAAATGTCATGAGAAACAAGAATTATGTAAAAGGATTGATGTAAGTCATTGTTTCCAGGAGAAAGGGAGACAGGAGTGTAAAAAAGCGTTGTTTTTGGACGGCAATGAAGAAATGACTATATTTTGCGATTTCTCCTGCTCAGAAAGACTTAGAAAGTTGATAATTGTGGGCAATGTTAGAAATGTCAGGAGAAACAAGAATTATGTAAAAGGATTGATGTAAGTCATTGTTTCCAAGAGAAAGGGAGACTGGAGTGTAAAAAAGCGTTGTTTTTGGACTGCAATGAAGAAATGACTATGTTCTGCGATTTCTCCTGCTCAAAAAGACTTAGAAAGTTGATAATTGTGGGCAATGTTAGAAATGTCAGGAGAAACAAGAATTATGTAAAAGTATTGATGTAAGTCATTGTTTCCAAGAGAAAGGGAGACAGAAGTGTAAAAAAGCGTTGTGTTTTTGGACGGCAATGAAGAAATGACTATATTTTGCGGTTTTCTCCTGCTCAGAAAGACTTAGAAAGTTGATAATTGTGGGCAATGTTAGAAATGTCAGGAGAAACAAGAATTATGTAAAAGGATTGATGTAAGTCATTGTTTCCAAGAGAAATGGAGACAGGAGTGTAAAAAAGCGTTGTTTTTGGACTGCAATGAAGAAATGACTATGTTCTGCGATTTCTCCTGCTCAAAAAGACTTAGGAAGTTGATAATTGTGGGCAATGTTAGAAATGTCAGGAGAAACAAGAATTATGTAAAAGGATTGATGTAAGTCATTGTTTCCAAGAGAAAGGGAGACTGGAGTGTAAAAAAGCATTGTTTTTGGACGGCAATGAATAAATGACTGTTTTGCGATTTCTCTTGCTCAGAAAGACTTAGAAAGTTGATAATTGTGGGCAATGTTAGAAATGTCAGGAGAAACAAGAATTATGTAAAAGTATTGATGTAAGTCATTGTTTCCAAGAGAAAGGGAGACAGGAGTGTAAAAAAGTGTTGTTTTTTGGACGGCAATGAAGAAATGACTATGTTTTGCGATTTCTCTCCTTGCTCAGAAAGACTTAGAAAGTTGATAATTGTGGGCAATGTTAGAAATGTCATGAGAAACAAGAATTATGTAAAAGGATTGATGTAAGTCATTGTTTCCAGGAGAAAGGGAGACAGGAGTGTAAAAAAGCGTTGTTTTTGGACGGCAATGAAGAAATGACTATATTTTGCGGTTTCTCCTGCTCAGAAAGACTTAGAAAGTTGATAATTGTGGGCAATGTTAGAAATGTCAGGAGAAACAAGAATTATGTAAAAGGATTGATGTAAGTCATTGTTTCCAAGAGAAAGGGAGACTGGAGTGTAAAAAAGCATTGTTTTTGGACGGCAATGAATAAATGACTGTTTTGCGATTTATCTTGCTCAGAAAGACTTAGAAAGTTGATAATTGTGGGCAATGTTAGAAATGTCAGGAGAAACAAGAATTATGTAAAAGTATTGATGTAAGTCATTGTTTCCAAGAGAAAGGGAGACAGGAGTGTAAAAAAGTGTTGTTTTTGGACGGCAATGAAGAAATGACTATGTTTTGCGATTTCTCCTGCTCAGAAAGACTTAGAAAGTTGATAATTGTGGGCAATGTTAGAAATGTCATGAGAAACAAGAATTATGTAAAAGGATTGATGTAAGTCATTGTTTCCAGGAGAAAGGGAGACAGGAGTGTAAAAAAGCGTTGTTTTTGGACGGCAATGAAGAAATGACTATATTTTGCGGTTTCTCCTGCTCAGAAAGACTTAGAAAGTTGATAATTGTGGGCAATGTTAGAAATGTCAGGAGAAACAAGAATTATGTAAAAGGATTGATGTAAGTCATTGTTTCCAAGAGAAAGGGAGACTGGAGTGTAAAAAAGCGTTGTTTTTGGACTGCAATGAAGAAATGACTATGTTTTGCGATTTCTCCTGCTCAGAAAGACTTAGAAAGTTGATAATTGTGGACAATGTTAGAAATGTCATGAGAAACAAGAATTATGTAAAAGGATTGATGTAAGTCATTGTTTCCAAGAGAAAGGGAGACTGGAGTGTAAAAAAGCGTTGTTTTTGGACTGCAATGAAGAAATGACTATGTTCTGCGATTTCTCCTGCTCAGAAAGACTTAGAAAGTTGATATTTGTGGGCAATGTTAGAAATGTCATGAGAAACAAGAAGTATGTAAAAGGATTGATGTAAGTCATTGTTTCCAAGAGAAAGGGAGACTGGAGTGTAAAAAAGCATTGTTTTTGGACGGCAATGAATAAATGACTGTTTTGCGATTTCTCTTGCTCAGAAAGACTTAGAAAGTTGATAATTGTGGGCAATGTTAGAAATGTCATGAGAAACAAGAATTATGTAAAAGGATTGATGTAAGTCATTGTTTCCAGGAGAAGGGGAGACAGGAGTGTAAAAAAGCGTTGTTTTTGGACGGCAATGAAGAAATTACTATATTTTGCGATTTCTACTGCTCAGAAAGACTTAGAAAGTTGATAATTGTGGGCAATGTTAGAAATGTCATGAGAAACAAGAATTATGTAAAAGGATTGATGTAAGTCATTGTTTCCAGGAGAAAGGGAGACAGGAGTGTAAAAAAGCGTTGTTTTTGCACGGCAATGAAGAAATGACTATATTTTGCGATTTCTCCTGCTCAGAAAGACTTAGAAAGTTGATAATTGTGAGCAATGTTAGAAATGTCAGGAGAAACAAGAATTATGTAAAAGGATTGATGTAAGTCATTGTTTCCAAGAGAAAGGGAGACTGGAGTGTAAAAAAGCGTTGTTTTTGGACTGCAATGAAGAAATGACTATGTTTTGCGATTTCTCCTGCTCAGAAAGACTTAGAAAGTTGATAATTGTGGACAATGTTAGAAATGTCATGAGAAACAAGAATTATGTAAAAGGATTGATGTAAGTCATTGTTTCCAGGAGAAAGGGAGACAGGAGTGTAAAAAAGCGTTGTTTTTGGACGGCAATGAAGAAATGACTATATTTTGCGATTTCTCCTGCTCAGAAAGACTTAGAAAGTTGATAATTGTGGGCAATGTTAGAAATGTCAGGAGAAACAAGAATTATGTAAAAGGATTGATGTAAGTCATTGTTTCCAAGAGAAAGGGAGACTGGAGTGTAAAAAAAGCGTTGTTTTTGGACTGCAATGAAGAAATGACTATGTTTTGCGATTTCTCCTGCTCAGAAAGACTTAGAAAGTTGATAATTGTGGACAATGTTAGAAATGTCATGAGAAACAAGAATTATGTAAAAGGATTGATGTAAGTCATTGTTTCCAAGAGAAAGGGAGACTGGAGTGTAAAAAAGCGTTGTTTTTGGACTGCAATGAAGAAATGACTATGTTTTGCGATTTCTCCTGCTCAGAAAGACTTAGAAAGTTGATATTTGTGGGCAATGTTAGAAATGTCATGAGAAACAAGAATTATGTAAAAGGATTGATGTAAGTCATTGTTTCCAGGAGAAGGGGAGACAGGAGTGTAAAAAAGCGTTTTTGGACGGCAATGAAGAAATTACTATATTTTGCGATTTCTCCTGCTCAGAAAGACTTAGAAAGTTGATAATTGTGGGCAATGTTAGAAATGTCATGAGAAACAAGAATTATGTAAAAGTATTGATGTAAGTCATTGTTTCCAGGAGAAAGGGAGACAGAAGTGTAAAAAAGCGTTGTTTTTGGACGGCAATGAAGAAATGACTATATTTTGCGGTTTCTCCTGCTCAGAAAGACTTAGAAAGTTGATAATTGTGGGCAATGTTAGAAATGTCAGGAGAAACAAGAATTATGTAAAAGGATTGATGTAAGTCATTGTTTCCAAGAGAAAGGGAGACTGGAGTGTAAAAAAGCGTTGTTTTTGGACTGCAATGAAGAAATGACTATGTTTTGCGATTTCTCCTGCTCAGAAAGACTTAGAAAGTTGATAATTGTGGACAATGTTAGAAATGTCATGAGAAACAAGAATTATGTAAAAGGATTGATGTAAGTCATTGTTTCCAGGAGAAAGGGAGACAGGAGTGTAAAAAAGCGTTGTTTTTGGACGGCAATGAAGAAATGACTATATTTTGCGATTTCTCCTGCTCAGAAAGACTTAGAAAGTTGATAATTGTGGACAATGTTAGAAATGTCATGAGAAACAAGAATTATGTAAAAGGATTGATGTAAGTCATTGTTTCCAAGAGAAAGGGAGACTGGAGTGTAAAAAAAGCGTTGTTTTTGGACTGCAATGAAGAAATGACTATGTTTTGCGATTTCTCCTGCTCAGAAAGACTTAGAAAGTTGATATTTGTGGGCAATGTTAGAAATGTCATGAGAAACAAGAATTATGTAAAAGGATTGATGTAAGTCATTGTTTATAGGAGAAGGGGAGACAGGAGTGTAAAAAAGCGTTTTTGGACGGCAATGAAGAAATTACTATATTTTGCGATTTCTCCTGCTCAGAAAGACTTAGAAAGTTGATAATTGTGGGCAATGTTAGAAATGTCATGAGAAACAAGAATTATGTAAAAGGATTGATGTAAGTCATTGTTTCCAAGAGAAAGGGAGACTGGAGTGTAAAAAAGCGTTGTTTTTGGACTGCAATGAAGAAATGACTATGTTTTGCGATTTCTCCTGCTCAGAAAGACTTAGAAAGTTGATATTTGTGGGCAATGTTAGAAATGTCAGGAGAAACAAGAATTATGTAAAAGTATTGATGTAAGTCATTGTTTCCAAGAGAAAGGGAGACTGGAGTGTAAAAAAGCATTGTTTTTGGACGGCAATGAATAAATGACTGTTTTGCGATTTCTCTTGCTCAGAAAGACTTAGAAAGTTGATAATTGTGGGCAATGTTAGAAATGTCATGAGAAACAAGAATTATGTAAAATTATTGATGTAAGTCATTGTTTCCAGGAGAAAGGGAGACAGGAGTGTAAAAAAGCGTTGTTTTTGGACGGCAATGAAGAAATGACTATATTTTGCGATTTCTCCTGCTCAGAAAGACTTAGAAAGTTGATAATTGTGGGCAATGTTAGAAATGTCATGAGAAACAAGAATTATGTAAAATTATTGATGTAAGTCATTGTTTCCAGGAGAAAGGGAGACAGGAGTGTAAAAAAGCGTTGTTTTTCGACGGCAATGAAGAAATGACTATGTTTTGCGATTTCTCCTGCTCAGAAAGACTTAGAAAGTTGATAATTGTGGGCAATGGTAGAAATGTCATGAGAAATAAGAATTATGTAAAAGGATTGATGTAAGTCATTGTTGCCAAGAGAAAGGGAGACTGGAGTGTAAAAAAGCGTTGTTTTTGGACTGCAATGAAGAAATGACTATGTTTTACGATTTCTCCTGCTCAGAAAGACTTAGAAAGTTAATAATTGTGGGCAATGTTAGAAATGTCATGAGAAACAAGAATTATGTAAAAGGATTGATGTCAGTCATTGTTTCCAAGAGAAAGGGAGACTGGAGTGTAAAAAAAAGCGTTGTTTTTGGACTGCAATGAAGAAATGACTATGTTTTGCGATTTCTCCTGCTCAGAAAGACTTAGAAAGTTGATATTTGTGGGCAATGTTAGAAATGTCAGGAGAAACAAGAATTATGTAAAAGGATTGATGTAAGTCATTGTTTCCAGGAGAAAGGGAGACAGGAGTGTAAAAAAGCGTTGTTTTTGGACGGCAATGAAGAAATTACTATGTTTTGCGATTTCTCCTGCTCAGAAAGACTTAGAAAGTTGATAATTGTGGGCAATGGTAGAAATGTCATGAGAAATAAGAATTATGTAAAAGGATTGATGTAAGTCATTGTTGCCAAGAGAAAGGGAGACTGGAGTGTAAAAAAGCGTTGTTTTTGGACTGCAATGAAGAAATGACTATGTTTTGCGATTTCTCCTGCTCAGAAAGACTTAGAAAGTTAATAATTGTGGGCAATGTTAGAAATGTCATGAGAAACAAGAATTATGTAAAAGGATTGATGTCAGTCATTGTTTCCAAGAGAAAGGGAGACTGGAGTGTAAAAAAAGCGTTGTTTTTGGACTGCAATGAAGAAATGACTATGTTTTGCGATTTCTCCTGCTCAGAAAGACTTAGAAAGTTGATATTTGTGGGCAATGTTAGAAATGTCAGGAGAAACAAGAATTATGTAAAAGGATTGATGTAAGTCATTGTTTCCAAGAGAAAGGGAGACTGGAGTGTAAAAAAGCGTTGTTTTTGGACTGCAATGAAGAAATGACTATGTTCTGCGATTTCTCCTGCTCAGAAAGACTTAGAAAGTTGATATTTGTGGGCAATGTTAGAAATGTCAGGAGAAACAAGAATTATGTAAAAGGATTGATGTAAGTCATTGTTTCCAAGAGAAAGGGAGACTGGAGAGTAAAAAAGCATTGTTTTTGGACGGCAATGAATAAATGACTGTTTTGCGATTTCTCTTGCTCAGAAAGACTTAGAAAGTTGATAATTGTGGGCAATGTTAGAAATGTCATGAGAAACAAGAATTATGTAAAAGGATTGATGTAAGTCATTGTTTCCAGAAGAAAGGGAGACAGGAGTGTAAAAAAGCGTTGTTTTTGGACGGCAATGGAGAAATGACTATATTTTGCGGTTTCTCCTGCTCAGAAAGACTTAGAAAGTTGATAATTGTGGGCAATGTTAGAAATGTCAGGAGAAACAAGAATTATGTAAAAGGATTGATGTAAGTCATTGTTTCCAAGAGAAATGGAGACAGGAGTGTAAAAAAGCGTTGTTTTTGGACTGCAATGAAGAAATGACTATGTTCTGCGATTTCTCCTGCTCAAAAAGACTTAGAAAGTTGATAATTGTGGGCAATGTTAGAAATGTCAGGAGAAACAAGAATTATGTAAAAGTATTGATGTAAGTCATTGTTTCCAAGAGAAAGGGAGACAGGAGTGTAAAAAAGTGTTGTTTTTGGACGGCAATGAAGAAATGACTATGTTTTGCGATTTCTCCTGCTCAGAAAGACTTAGAAAGTTGATAATTGTTGGCAATGTTAGAAATGTCATGAGAAACAAGAATTATGTAAAAGGATTGATGTAAGTCATTGTTTCCAGGAGAAAGGGAGACAGGAGTGTAAAAAAGCGTTGTTTTTGGACGGCAATGAAGAAATGACTATATTTTGCGGTTTCTCCTGCTCAGAAAGACTTAGAAAGTTGATAATTGTGGGCAATGTTAGAAATGTCAGGAGAAACAAGAATTATGTAAAAGGATTGATGTAAGTCATTGTTTCCAAGAGAAAGGGAGACAGGAGTGTAAAAAAGCGTTGTTTTTGGACGGCAATGAAGAAATGACTATATTTTGCGGTTTCTCCTGCTCAGAAAGACTTAGAAAGTTGATAATTGTGGGCAATGTTAGAAATGTCAGGAGAAACAAGAATTATGTAAAAGGATTGATGTAAGTCATTGTTTCCAAGAGAAAGGGAGACAGGAGTGTAAAAAAGCGTTGTTTTTGGACGGCAATGAAGAAATGACTATATTTTGCGGTTTCTCCTGCTCAGAAAGACTTAGAAAGTTGATAATTGTGGACAATGTTAGAAATGTCATGAGAAACAAGAATTATGTAAAAGGATTGATGTAAGTCATTGTTTCCAGGAGAAAGGGAGACAGGAGTGTAAAAAAAGCGTTGTTTTTGGACGGCAATGAAGAAATGACTATATTTTGCGGTTTCTCCTGCTCAGAAAGACTTAGAAAGTTGATAATTGTGGGCAATGTTAGAAATGTCAGGAGAAACAAGAATTATGTAAAAGGATTGATGTAAGTCATTGTTTCCAAGAGAAATGGAGACAGGAGTGTAAAAAAGCGTTGTTTTTGGACTGCAATGAAGAAATGACTATGTTCTGCGATTTCTCCTGCTCAAAAAGACTTAGAAAGTTGATAATTGTGGGCAAAGTTAGAAATGTCAGGAGAAACAAGAATTATGTAAAAGTATTGATGTAAGTCATTGTTTCCAAGAGAAAGGGAGACAGGAGTGTAAAAAAGTGTTGTTTTTGAACGGCAATGAAGAAATGACTATGTTTTGCGATTTCTCCTGCTCAGAAAGACTTAGAAAGTTGATAATTGTGGGCAATGTTAGAAATGTCATGAGAAACAAGAATTATGTAAAAGGATTGATGTAAGTCATTGTTTCCAGGAGAAAGGGAGACAGGAGTGTAAAAAAGCGTTGTTTTTGGACGGCAATGAAGAAATGACTATATTTTGCGGTTTCTCCTGCTCAGAAAGACTTAGAAAGTTGATAATTGTGGGCAATGTTAGAAATGTCAGGAGAAACAAGAATTATGTAAAAGGATTGATGTAAGTCATTGTTTCCAAGAGAAATGGAGACAGGAGTGTAAAAAAGCGTTGTTTTTGGACTGCAATGAAGAAATGACTATGTTCTGCGATTTCTCCTGCTCAAAAAGACTTAGAAAGTTGATAATTGTGGGCAATGTTAGAAATGTCAGGAGAAACAAGAATTATGTAAAAGGATTGATGTAAGTCATTGTTTCCAAGAGAAAGGGAGACTGGAGTGTAAAAAAGCATTGTTTTTGGACGGCAATGAATAAATGACTGTTTTGCGATTTCTCTTGCTCAGAAAGACTTAGAAAGTTGATAATTGTGGGCAATGTTAGAAATGTCATGAGAAACAAGAATTGTGTAAAAGGATTGATGTAAGTCATTGTTTCCAGGAGAAGGGGAGACAGGAGTGTAAAAAAGCGTTGTTTTTGGACGGCAATGAAGAAATTACTATATTTTGCGATTTCTCCTGCTCAGAAGGACTTAGAAAGTTGATAATTGTGGGCAATGTTAGAAATGTCATGAGAAACAAGAATTATGTAAAAGGATTGATGTAAGTCATTGTTTCCAAGAGAAATGGAGACAGGAGTGTAAAAAAGCGTTGTTTTTGGACTGCAATGAAGAAATGACTATGTTCTGCGATTTCTCCTGCTCAAAAAGACTTAGAAAGTTGATAATTGTGGGCAATGTTAGAAATGTCAGGAGAAACAAGAATTATGTAAAAGTATTGATGTAAGTCATTGTTTCCAAGAGAAAGGGAGACAGGAGTGTAAAAAAGCGTTGTTTTTGGACGGCAATGAAGAAATGACTATATTTTGCGGTTTCTCCTGCTCAGAAAGACTTAGAAAGTTGATAATTGTGGGCAATGTTAGAAATGTCAGGAGAAACAAGAATTATGTAAAAGGATTGATGTAAGTCATTGTTTCCAAGAGAAATGGAGACAGGAGTGTAAAAAAGCGTTGTTTTTGGACTGCAATGAAGAAATGACTATGTTCTGCGATTTCTCCTGCTCAAAAAGACTTAGGAAGTTGATAATTGTGGGCAATGTTAGAAATGTCAGGAGAAACAAGAATTATGTAAAAGGATTGATGTAAGTCATTGTTTCCAAGAGAAAGGGAGACTGGAGTGTAAAAAAGCATTGTTTTTGGACGGCAATGAATAAATGACTGTTTTGCGATTTCTCTTGCTCAGAAAGACTTAGAAAGTTGATAATTGTGGGCAATGTTAGAAATGTCAGGAGAAACAAGAATTATGTAAAAGTATTGATGTAAGTCATTGTTTCCAAGAGAAAGGGAGACAGGAGTGTAAAAAAGTGTTGTTTTTGGACGGCAATGAAGAAATGACTATATTTTGCGATTTCTCCTGCTCAGAAAGACTTACAAAGTTGATAATTGTGGGCAATGTTAGAAATGTCAGGAGAAACAAGAATTATGTAAAAGTATTGATGTAAGTCATTGTTTCCAAGAGAAAGGGAGACAGGAGTGTAAAAAAGCGTTGTTTTTGGACGGCAATGAAGAAATGACTATATTTTGCGGTTTCTCCTGCTCAGAAAGACTTAGAAAGTTGATAATTGTGGGCAATGTTAGAAATGTCAGAAGAAACAAGAATTATGTAAAAAGATTGATGTAAGTCATTGTTTCCAAGAGAAATGGAGACAGGAGTGTAAAAAAGCGTTGTTTTTGGACTGCAATGAAGAAATGACTATGTTCTGCGATTTCTCCTGCTCAAAAAGACTTAGGAAGTTGATAATTGTGGGCAATGTTAGAAATGTCAGGAGAAACAAGAATTATGTAAAAGGATTGATGTAAGTCATTGTTTCCAAGAGAAAGGGAGACTGGAGTGTAAAAAAGCATTGTTTTTGGACGGCAATGAATAAATGACTGTTTTGCGATTTCTCTTGCTCAGAAAGACTTAGAAAGTTGATAATTGTGGGCAATGTTAGAAATGTCAGGAGAAACAAGAATTATGTAAAAGTATTGATGTAAGTCATTGTTTCCAAGAGAAAGGGAGACAGGAGTGTAAAAAAGTGTTGTTTTTGGACGGCAATGAAGAAATGACTATGTTTTGCGATTTCTCCTGCTCAGAAAGACTTAGAAAGTTGATAATTGTGGGCAATGTTAGAAATGTCATGAGAAACAAGAATTATGTAAAAGGATTGATGTAAGTCATTGTTTCCAGGAGAAAGGGAGACAGGAGTGTAAAAAAGCGTTGTTTTTGGACGGCAATGAAGAAATGACTATATTTTGCGGTTTCTCCTGCTCAGAAAGACTTAGAAAGTTGATAATTGTGGGCAATGTTAGAAATGTCAGGAGAAACAAGAATTATGTAAAAGGATTGATGTAAGTCATTGTTTCCAAGAGAAAGGGAGACAGGAGTGTAAAAAAGCGTTGTTTTTGGACGGCAATGAAGAAATGACTATATTTTGCGATTTCTCTTGCTCAGAAAGAATTAGAAAGTTGATAATTGTGGGCAATGTTAGAAATGTCATGAGAAATAAGAATTATGTAAAAGGATTGATGTAAGTCATTGTTTCCAAGAGAAAGGGAGACTGGAGTGTAAAAAAGCGTTGTTTTTGGACTCCAATGAAGAAATGACTATGTTTTGCGATTTCTCCTGCTCAGAAAGACTTAGAAAGTTGATATTTGTGGGCAATGTTAGAAATGACAGGATAAACAAGAATTATGTAAAAGGATTGATGTAAGTCATTGTTTCCAAGAGAAAGGGAGACTGGAGTGTAAAAAAGCGTTGTTTTTGGACGGCAATGAAGAAATGACTATGTTTTGCGATTTCTCCTGCTCAGAAAGACTTAGAAAGTTGATAATTGTGGACAATGTTAGAAATGTCATGAGAAACAAGAATTATGTAAAAGGATTGATGTAAGTCATTGTTTCCAAGAGAAAGGGAGACTGGAGTGTAAAAAAGCGTTGTTTTTGGACTGCAATGAAGAAATGACTATGTTTTGCGATTTCTCCTGCTCAGAAAGACTTAGAAAGTTGATAATTGTGGACAATGTTAGAAATGTCATGAGAAACAAGAATTATGTAAAAGGATTGATGTAAGTCATTGTTTCCAAGAGAAAGGGAGACTAGAGTGTAAAAAAGCATTGTTTTTGGACGGCAATGAATAAATGACTGTTTTGCGATTTCTCTTGCTCAGAAAGACTTAGAAAGTTGATAATTGTGGGCAATGTTAGAAATGTCATGAGAAACAAGAATTATGTAAAAGGATTGATGTAAGTCATTGTTTCCAGGAGAAAGGGAGACAGGAGTGTAAAAAAGCGTTGTTTTTGGACGGCAATGAAGAAATGACTATATTTTGCGATTTCTCCTGCTCAGAAAGACTTAGAAAGTTGATAATTGTGGGCAATGTCAGAAATGTCAGGAGAAACAAGAATTATGTAAATGGATTGATGTAAGTCATTGTTTCCAAGAGAAAGGGAGACTGGAGTGTAAAAAAGCGTTGTTTTTGGACTCCAATGAAAAAATGACTATGTTTTGCGATTTCTCCTTTTCAGAAAGACTTAGAAAGTTGATATTTGTGGGCAATGTTAGAAATGTCAGGATAAACAAGAATTATGTAAAAGGATTGATGTAAGTGATTGTTTCCAAGAGAAAGGGAGACTGGAGTGTAAAAAAGCGTTGTTTTTGGACGGCAATGAAGATATGACTATATTTTGCGATTTCTCCTGCTCAGAAAGACTTAGAAAGTTGATAATTGTGGGCAATGTTAGAAATGTCAGGAGAAACAAGAATTATGTAAAAGGATTGATGTAAGTCATTGTTTCCAAGAGAAAGGGAGACAGGAGTGTAAAAAAGCGTTGTTTTTGGACGGCAATGAAGAAATGACTATATTTTGCGATTTCTCTTGCTCAGAAAGAATTAGAAAGTTGATAATTGTGGGCAATGTTAGAAATGTCATGAGAAATAAGAATTATGTAAAAGGATTGATGTAAGTCATTGTTTCCAAGAGAAAGGGAGACTGGAGTGTAAAAAAGCGTTGTTTTTGGACTGCAATGAAGAAATGACTATGTTTTGCGATTTCTCCTGCTCAGAAAGACTTAGAAAGTTAATAATTGTGGGCAATGTTAGAAATGTCAGGAGAAACAAGAATTATGTAAAAGGATTGATGTAAGTCATTGTTTCCAAGAGAAAGGGAGACAGGAGTGTAAAAAAGCGTTGTTTTTGGACGGCAATGAAGAAATGACTATGTTTTGCGATTTCTCCTGCTCAGAAAGACTTAGAAAGTTGATAATTGTGGACAATGTTAGAAATGTCATGAGAAACAAGAATTATGTAAAAGGATTGATGTAAGTCATTGTTTCCAAGAGAAAGGGAGACTGGAGTGTAAAAAAGCGTTGTTTTTGGACTGCAATGAAGAAATGACTATGTTTTGCGATTTCTCCTGCTCAGAAAGACTTAGAAAGTTGATATTTGTGGGCAATGTTAGAAATGTCAGGAGAAACAAGAATTATGTAAAAGGATTGATGTAAGTCATTGTTTCCAAGAGAAAGGGAGACTAGAGTGTAAAAAAGCATTGTTTTTGGACGGCAATGAATAAATGACTGTTTTGCGATTTCTCTTGCTCAGAAAGACTTAGAAAGTTGATAATTGTGGGCAATGTTAGAAATGTCATGAGAAACAAGAATTATGTAAAAGGATTGATGTAAGTCATTGTTTCCAGAAGAAAGGGAGACAGGAGTGTAAAAAAGCGTTGTTTTTGGACGGCAATGAAGAAATGACTATATTTTGCGATTTCTCTTGCTCAGAAAGAATTAGAAAGTTGATAATTGTGGGCAATGTTAGAAATGTCATGAGAAATAAGAATTATGTAAAAGGATTGATGTAAGTCATTGTTTCCAAGAGAAAGGGAGACTGGAGTGTAAAAAAGCGTTGTTTTTGGACTGCAATGAAGAAATGACTATGTTTTGCGATTTCTCCTTTTCAGAAAGACTTAGAAAGTTGATATTTGTGGGCAATGTTAGAAATGTCAGGATAAACAAGAATTATGTAAAAGGATTGATGTAAGTCATTGTTTCCAAGAGAAAGGGAGACTGGAGTGTAAAAAAGCGTTGTTTTTGGACGGCAATGAAGAAATTACTATATTTTGCGATTTCTCCTGCTCAGAAAGACTTAGAAAGTTGATAATTGTGGGCAATGTTAGAAATGTCAGGAGAAACAAGAATTATGTAAAAGGATTGATGTAAGTCATTGTTTCCAAGAGAAAGGGAGACAGGAGTGTAAAAAAGCGTTGTTTTTGGACGGCAATGAAGAAATGACTATATTTTGCGATTTCTCTTGCTCAGAAAGGATTAGAAAGTTGATAATTGTGGGCAATGTTAGAAATGTCATGAGAAATAAGAATTATGTAAAAGGATTGATGTAAGTCATTGTTTCCAAGAGAAAGGGAGACTGGAGTGTAAAAAAGCGTTGTTTTTGGACTGCAATGAAGAAATGACTATGTTTTGCGATTTCTCCTGCTCAGAAAGACTTAGAAAGTTGATAATTGTGGGCAATGTTAGAAATGTCAGGAGAAACAAGAATTATGTAACAGGATTGATGTAAGTCATTGTTTCCATGAGAAAGGGAGACAGGAGTGTAAAAAAGCGTTGTTTTTGGACGGCAATGAAGAAATGACTATATTTTGCGATTTCTCTTGCTCAGAAAGAATTAGAAAGTTGATAATTGTGGGCAATGTTAGAAATGTCATGAGAAATAAGAATTATGTAAAAGGATTGATGTAAGTCATTGTTTCCAAGAGAAAGGGAGACTGGAGTGTAAAAAAGTGTTGTTTTTGGACTGCAATGAAGAAATGACTATGTTTTGCGATTTCTCCTGCTCAGAAAGACTTAGAAAGTTAACAATTGTGGGCAATGTTAGAAATGTCAGGAGAAACAAGAATTATGTAAAAGGATTGATGTAAGTCATTGTTTCCAAGAGAAAGGGAGACTGGAGTGTAAAAAAGCGTTGTTTTTGGACTGCAATGAAGAAATGACTATGTTTTGCGATTTCTCCTGCTCAGAAAGACTTAGAAAGTTAATAATTGTGGACAATGTTAGAAATGTCAGGAGAAACAAGAATTATGTAAAAGGATTGATGTAAGTCATTGTTTCCAAGAGAAAGGGAGACTGGAGTGTAAAAAAGCATTGTTTTTGGGCTGCAATGAAGAAATGACTATGTTTTGCGATTTCTCCTGCTCAGAAAGACTGAGAAAGTTGATAATTGTGGACAATGTTAGAAATGTCAGGAGAAACAAGAATTATGTAAAAGGATTGATGTAAGTCATTGTTTCCAGGAGAAAGGGAGACTGGAGTGTAAAAAAGCGTTGTTTTTGGACTGCAATGAAGAAATGACTATGTTTTGCGATTTCTCCTGCTCAGAAAGACTTAGAAAGTTAATAATTGTGGGCAATGTTAGAAATGTCAGGAGAAACAAGAATTATGTAAAAGGATTGATGTAAGTCATTGTTTCCAAGAGAAATGGAGACAGGAGTGTAAAAAAGCGTTGTTTTTGGACGGCAATGAAGAAATGACTATGTTTTGCGATTTCTCCTGCTCAGAAAGACTTAGAAAGTTGATAATTGTGGAAAATGTTAGAAATGTCATGAGAAACAAGAATTATGTAAAAGGATTGATGTAAGTCATTGTTTCCAAGAGAAAGGGAGACTGGAGTGTAAAAAAGCATTGTTTTTGGACGGCAATGAATAAATGACTGTTTTGCGATTTCTCTTGCTCAGAAAGACTTAGAAAGTTGATAATTGTGGGCAATGTTAGAAATGTCATGAGAAACAAGAATTATGTAAAAGGATTGATGTAAGTCATTGTTTCCAAGAGAAAGTGAGACTGGAGTGTAAAAAAGCATTGTTTTTGGACGGCAATGAATAAATGACTGTTTTGCGATTTCTCTTGCTCAGAAAGACTTAGAAAGTTGATAATTGTGGGTAATGTTAGAAATGTCATGAGAAACAAGAATTATGTAAAAGGATTGATGTAAGTCATTGTTTCCAAGAGAAAGGGAGACTGGAGTGTAAAAAAGCGTTGTTTTTGGACTGCAATGAAGAAATGACTATGTTTTGCGATTTCTCCTGCTCAGAAAGAATTAGAAAGTTGATAATTGTAAGCAATGTTAGAAATGTCATGAGAAATAAGAATTATGTAAAAGGATTGATGTAAGTCATTGTTTCCAAGAGAAAGGGAGACTGGAGTGTAAAAAAGCGTTGTTTTTGGACTGCAATGAAGAAATGACTATGTTTTGCGATTTCTCCTGCTCAGAAAGACTTAGAAAGTTGATATTTGTGGGCAATGTTAGAAATGTCAGGAGAAACAAGAATTATGTAAAAGAATTGATGTAAGTCATTGTTTCCAAGAGAAAGGGAGACTGGAGTGTAAAAAAGCGTTGTTTTTGGACTGCAACGAAGAAATGACTATATTTTGCGATTTCTCCTGCTCAGAAAGACTTAGAAAGTTAATAATTGTGGGCAATGTTAGAAATGTCAGGAGAAACAAGAATTATGTAAAAGGATTGATGTAAGTCATTGTTTCCAAGAGAAAGGGAGACAGGAGTGTAAAAAAGCGTTGTTTTTGGACGGCAATGAAGAAATGACTATATTTTGCGATTTCTCCTGCTCAGAAAGACTTAGAAAGTTGATAATTGTGGGCAATGTTAGAAATGTCAGGAGAAACAAGAATTATGTAAAAGGATTGATGTAAGTCATTGTTTCCAAGAGAAAGGGAGACAGGAGTGTAAAAAAGCGTTGTTTTTGGACGGCAATGAAGAAATGACTATGTTTTGCGATTTCTCCTGCTCAGAAAGACTTAGAAAGTTAATAATTGTGGGCAATGTTAGAAATGTCAGGAGAAACAAGAATTATGTAAAAGGATTGATGTAAGTCATTGTTTCCAAGAGAAAGGGAGACAGGAGTGTAAAAAAGCATTGTTTTTGGACGGCAATGAAGAAATGACTATGTTTTGCGATTTCTCCTGCTCAGAAAGACTTAGAAAGTTGATAATTGTGGACAATGTTAGAAATGTCATGAGAAACAAGAATTATGTAAAAGGATTGATGTAAGTCATTGTTTCCAAGAGAAAGGGAGACTGGAGTATAAAAAAGCGTTGTTTTTGGACTGCAATGAAGAAATGACTATGTTTTGCGATTTCTCCTGCTCAGAAAGACTTAGAAAGTTGATATTTGTGGGCAATGTTAGAAATGTCAGGAGAAACAAGAATTATGTAAAAGGATTGATGTAAGTCATTGTTTCCAAGAGAAAGGGAGACTAGAGTGTAAAAAAGCATTGTTTTTGGACGGCAATGAATAAATGACTGTTTTGCGATTTCTCTTGCTCAGAAAGACTTAGAAAGTTGATAATTGTGGGCAATGTTAGAAATGTCATGAGAAACAAGAATTATGTAAAAGGATTGATGTAAGTCATTGTTTCCAGGAGAAAGGGAGACAGGAGTGTAAAAAAGCGTTGTTTTTGGACGGCAATGAAGAAATGACTATATTTTGCGATTTCTCCTGCTCAGAAAGACTTAGAAAGTTGATAATTGTGGGCAATGTCAGAAATGTCAGGAGAAACAAGAATTATGTAAAAGGATTGATGTAAGTCATTGTTTCCAAGAGAAAGGGAGACTGGAGTGTAAAAAAGCGTTGTTTTTGGACGGCAATGAAGAAATGACTATATTTTGCGATTTCTCCTGCTCAGAAAGACTTAGAAAGTTGATAATTGTGGGCAATGTTAGAAATGTCAGGAGAAACAAGAATTATGTAAAAGGATTGATGTAAGTCATTGTTTCCAAGAGAAAGGGAGACAGGAGTGTAAAAAAGCGTTGTTTTTGGACGGTAATGAAGAAATGACTATATTTTGCGATTTCTCTTGCTCAGAAAGAATTAGAAAGTTGATATTGTGGGCAATGTTAGAAATGTCATGAGAAATAAGAATTATGTAAAAGGATTGATGTAAGTCATTGTTTCCAAGAGAAAGGGAGACTGGAGTGTAAAAAAGCGTTGTTTTTGGACTGCAATGAAGAAATGACTATGTTTTGCGATTTCTCCTGCTCAGAAAGACTTAGAAAGTTAATAATTGTGGGCAATGTTAGAAATGTCAGGAGAAACAAGAATTATGTAAAAGGATTGATGTAAGTCATTGTTTCCAAGAGAAAGGGAGACAGGAGTGTAAAAAAGCGTTGTTTTTGGACGGCAATGAAGAAATGACTATGTTTTGCGATTTCTCCTGCTCAGAAAGACTTAGAAAGTTGATAATTGTGGAAAATGTTAGAAATGTCATGAGAAACAAGAATTATGTAAAAGGATTGATGTAAGTCATTGTTTCCAAGAGAAAGGGAGACTGGAGTGTAAAAAAGCATTGTTTTTGGACGGCAATGAATAAATGACTGTTTTGCGATTTCTCTTGCTCAGAAAGACTTAGAAAGTTGATAATTGTGGGCAATGTTAGAAATGTCAGGAGAAACAAGAATTATGTAAAAGGATTTATGTAAGTCATTGTTTCCAGGAGAAAGGGAGACAGGAGTGTAAAAAAGCGTTGTTTTGGACGGCAATGAAGAAATGACTATATTTTGCGATTTCTCCTGCTCAGAAAGACTTAGAAAGTTGATAATTGTGGGCAATGTTAGAAATGTCAGGAGAAACAAGAATTATGTAAAAGGATTGATGTAAGTCATTGTTTCCAAGAGAAAGGGAGACAGGAGTGTAAAAAAGCGTTGTTTTTGGACGGCAATGAAGAAATGACTATATTTTGCGATTTCTCTTGCTCAGAAAGAATTAGAAAGTTGATAATTGTGGGCAATGTTAGAAATGTCATGAGAAATAAGAATTATGTAAAAGGATTGATGTAAGTCATTGTTTCCAAGAGAAAGGGAGACTGGAGTGTTAAAAAAGCGTTGTTTTTGGACTCCAATGAAGAAATGACTATGTTTGCGATTTCTCCTGCTCAGAAAGACTTAGAAAGTTGATATTTGTGGGCAATGTTAGAAATGACAGGATAAACAAGAATTATGTAAAAGGATTGATGTAAGTCATTGTTTCCAAGAGAAAGGGAGACTGGAGTGTAAAAAAGCGTTGTTTTTGGACGGCAATGAAGAAATGACTATGTTTTGCGATTTCTCCTGCTCAGAAAGACTTAGAAAGTTGATAATTGTGGACAATGTTAGAAATGTCATGAGAAAACAAGAATTATGTAAAAGGATTGATGTAAGTCATTGTTTCCAAGAGAAAGGGAGACTGGAGTGTAAAAAAGCGTTGTTTTTGGACTGCAATGAAGAAATGACTATGTTTTGCGATTTCTCCTGCTCAGAAAGACTTAGAAAGTTGATATTTGTGGGCAATGTTAGAAATGACAGGATAAACAAGAATTATGTAAAAGGATTGATGTAAGTCATTGTTTCCAAGAGAAAGGGAGACTGGAGTGTAAAAAAGCGTTGTTTTTGGACGGCAATGAAGAAAATGACTATGTTTTGCGATTTCTCCTGCTCAGAAAGACTTAGAAAGTTGATAATTGTGGACAATGTTAGAAATGTCATGAGAAAACAAGAATTATGTAAAAGGATTGATGTAAGTCATTGTTTCCAAGAGAAAGGGAGACTAGAGTATAAAAAAGCATTGTTTTTGGACGGCAATGAATAAATGACTGTTTTGCGATTTCTCTTGCTCAGAAAGACTTAGAAAGTTGATAATTGTGGGCAATGTTAGAAATGTCATGAGAAACAAGAATTATGTAAAAGGATTGATGTAAGTCATTGTTTCCAGGAGAAAGGGAGACAGGAGTGTAAAAAAGCGTTGTTTTTGGACGGCAATGAAGAAATGACTATATTTTGCGATTTCTCCTGCTCAGAAACGACTTAGAAAGTTGATAATTGTGGGCAATGTCAGAAATGTCAGGAGAAACAAGAATTATGTAAATGGATTGATGTAAGTCATTGTTTCCAAGAGAAAGGGAGACTGGAGTGTAAAAAAGCGTTGTTTTTGGACTGCAATGAAGAAATGACTATGTTCTGCGATTTCTCCTGCTCAGAAAGACTTAGAAAGTTGATATTTGTGGGCAATGTTAGAAATGTCAGGAGAAACAAGAATTATGTAAAAGGATTGATGTAAGTCATTGTTTCCAAGAGAAAGGGAGACTGGAGAGTAAAAAAGCATTGTTTTTGGACGGCAATGAATAAATGACTGTTTTGCGATTTCTCTTGCTCAGAAAGACTTAGAAAGTTGATAATTGTGGGCAATGTTAGAAATGTCATGAGAAACAAGAATTATGTAAAAGGATTGATGTAAGTCATTGTTTCCAGAAGAAAGGGAGACAGGAGTGTAAAAAAGCGTTGTTTTTGGACGGCAATGGAGAAATGACTATATTTTGCGGTTTCTCCTGCTCAGAAAGACTTAGAAAGTTGATAATTGTGGGCAATGTTAGAAATGTCAGGAGAAACAAGAATTATGTAAAAGGATTGATGTAAGTCATTGTTTCCAAGAGAAATGGAGACAGGAGTGTAAAAAAGCGTTGTTTTTGGACTGCAATGAAGAAATGACTATGTTCTGCGATTTCTCCTGCTCAAAAAGACTTAGAAAGTTGATAATTGTGGGCAATGTTAGAAATGTCAGGAGAAACAAGAATTATGTAAAAGTATGATGTAAGTCATTGTTTCCAAGAGAAAGGGAGACAGGAGTGTAAAAAAGTGTTGTTTTTGGACGGCAATGAAGAAATGACTATGTTTTGCGATTTCTCCTGCTCAGAAAGACTTAGAAAGTTGATAATTGTTGGCAATGTTAGAAATGTCATGAGAAACAAGAATTATGTAAAAGGATTGATGTAAGTCATTGTTTCCAGGAGAAAGGGAGACAGGAGTGTAAAAAGCGTTGTTTTTGGACGGCAATGAAGAAATGACTATATTTTTGCGGTTTCTCCTGCTCAGAAAGACTTAGAAAGTTGATAATTGTGGGCAATGTTAGAAATGTCAGGAGAAACAAGAATTATGTAAAAGGATTGATGTAAGGTCATTGTTTCCAAGAGAAAGGGAGACAGGAGTGTAAAAAAGCGTTGTTTTGGACGGCAATGAAGAAATGACTATATTTTGCGGTTTCTCCTGCTCAGAAAGACTTAGAAAGTTGATAATTGTGGACAATGTTAGAAATGTCATGAGAAACAAGAATTATGTAAAAGGATTGATGTAAGTCATTGTTTCCAAGAGAAAGGGAGACTGGAGTGTAAAAAAGCGTTGTTTTGGACGGCAATGAAGAAATTACTATATTTTGCGATTTCTCCTGCTCAGAAAGACTTAGAAAGTTGATAATTGTGGGCAATGTTAGAAATGTCATGAGAAACAAGAATTATGTAAAAGGATTGATGTAAGTCATTGTTTCCAGGAGAAAGGGAGACAGGAGTGTAAAAAAAGCGTTGTTTTTGGACGGCAATGAAGAAATGACTATATTTTGCGGTTTCTCCTGCTCAGAAAGACTTAGAAAGTTGATAATTGTGGGCAATGTTAGAAATGTCAGGAGAAACAAGAATTATGTAAAAGGATTGATGTAAGTCATTGTTTCCAAGAGAAATGGAGACAGGAGTGTAAAAAAGCGTTGTTTTTGGACTGCAATGAAGAAATGACTATGTTCTGCGATTTCTCCTGCTCAAAAAGACTTAGAAAGTTGATAATTGTGGGCAAAGTTAGAAATGTCAGGAGAAACAAGAATTATGTAAAAGTATTGATGTAAGTCATTGTTTCCAAGAGAAAGGGAGACAGGAGTGTAAAAAAGTGTTGTTTTTGAACGGCAATGAAGAAATGACTATGTTTTGCGATTTCTCCTGCTCAGAAAGACTTAGAAAGTTGATAATTGTGGGCAATGTTAGAAATGTCATGAGAAACAAGAATTATGTAAAAGGATTGATGTAAGTCATTGTTTCCAGGAGAAAGGGAGACAGGAGTGTAAAAAAGCGTTGTTTTTGGACGGCAATGAAGAAATGACTATATTTTGCGGTTTCTCCTGCTCAGAAAGACTTAGAAAGTTGATAATTGTGGGCAATGTTAGAAATGTCAGGAGAAACAAGAATTATGTAAAAGGATTGATGTAAGTCATTGTTTCCAAGAGAAAATGGAGACAGGAGTGTAAAAAAGCGTTGTTTTTGGACTGCAATGAAGAAATGACTATGTTCTGCGATTTCTCCTGCTCAAAAAGACTTAGAAAGTTGATAATTGTGGGCAATGTTAGAAATGTCAGGAGAAACAAGAATTATGTAAAAGGATTGATGTAAGTCATTGTTTCCAAGAGAAAGGGAGACTGGAGTGTAAAAAAGCATTGTTTTTGGACGGCAATGAATAAATGACTGTTTTGCGATTTCTCTTGCTCAGAAAGACTTAGAAAGTTGATAATTGTGGGCAATGTTAGAAATGTCATGAGAAACAAGAATTGTGTAAAAGGATTGATGTAAGTCATTGTTTCCAGGAGAAGGGGAGACAGGAGTGTAAAAAAGCGTTGTTTTTGGACGGCAATGAAGAAATTACTATATTTTGCGATTTCTCCTGCTCAGAAGGACTTAGAAAGTTGATAATTGTGGGCAATGTTAGAAATGTCATGAGAAACAAGAATTATGTAAAAGGATTGATGTAAGTCATTGTTTCCAAGAGAAATGGAGACAGGAGTGTAAAAAAGCGTTGTTTTTGGACTGCAATGAAGAAATGACTATGTTCTGCGATTTCTCCTGCTCAAAAAGACTTAGAAAGTTGATAATTGTGGGCAATGTTAGAAATGTCATGAGAAACAAGAATTATGTAAAAGGATTGATGTAAGTCATTGTTTCCAGGAGAAAGGGAGACAGGAGTGTAAAAATGCGTTGTTTTTGGACGGCAATGAAGAAATGACTATATTTTGCGATTTCTCCTGCTCAGAAAGACTTAGAAAGTTGATAATTGTGGGCAATGTTAGAAATGTCAGGAGAAAACAAGAATTATGTAAAAGGATTGATGTAAGTCATTGTTTCCAAGAGAAAGGAGACTGGAGTGTAAAAAAGCGTTGTTTTTGGACTGCAATGAAGAAATGACTATGTTCTGCGATTTCTCCTGCTCAAAAAGACTTAGAAAGTTGATAATTGTGGGCAATGTTAGAAATGTCAGGAGAAACAAGAATTATGTAAAAGTATTGATGTAAGTCATTGTTTCCAAGAGAAAGGGAGACAGGAGTGTAAAAAAAGCGTTGTTTTTGGACGGCAATGAAGAAATGACTATATTTTGCGGTTTCTCCTGCTCAGAAAGACTTAGAAAGTTGATAATTGTGGGCAATGTTAGAAATGTCAGGAGAAACAAGAATTATGTAAAAGGATTGATGTAAGTCATTGTTTCCAAGAGAAATGGAGACAGGAGTGTAAAAAAGCGTTGTTTTTGGACTGCAATGAAGAAATGACTATGTTCTGCGATTTCTCCTGCTCAAAAATGACTTAGGAAGTTGATAATTGTGGGCAATGTTAGAAATGTCAGGAGAAACAAGAATTATGTAAAAGGATTGATGTAAGTCATTGTTTCCAAGAGAAAGGGAGACTGGAGTGTAAAAAAGCATTGTTTTTGGACGGCAATGATAAATGACTGTTTTGCGATTTCTCTTGCTCAGAAAGACTTAGAAAGTTGATAATTGTGGGCAATGTTAGAAATGTCAGGAGAAACAAGAATTATGTAAAAGTATGATGTAAGTCATTGTTTCCAAGAGAAAGGGAGACAGGAGTGTAAAAAAGTGTTGTTTTTGGACGGCAATGAAGAAATGACTATATTTTGCGATTTCTCCTGCTCAGAAAGACTTACAAAGTTGATAATTGTGGGCAATGTTAGAAATGTCAGGAGAAACAAGAATTATGTAAAAGTATTGATGTAAGTCATTGTTTCCAAGAGAAAGGGAGACAGGAGTGTAAAAAAGCGTTGTTTTTGGACGGCAATGAAGAAATGACTATATTTTGCGGTTTCTCCTGCTCAGAAAGACTTAGAAAGTTGATAATTGTGGGCAATGTTAGAAATGTCAGAAGAAACAAGAATTATGTAAAAAGATTGATGTAAGTCATTGTTTCCAAGAGAAATGGAGACAGGAGTGTAAAAAAGCGTTGTTTTTGGACTGCAATGAAGAAATGACTATGTTCTGCGATTTCTCCTGCTCAAAAAGACTTAGGAAGTTGATAATTGTGGGCAATGTTAGAAATGTCAGGAGAAACAAGAATTATGTAAAAGGATTGATGTAAGTCATTGTTTCCAAGAGAAAGGGAGACTGAGTGTAAAAAAGCATTGTTTTTGGGACGGCAATGAATAAATGACTGTTTTGCGATTTCTCTTGCTCAGAAAGACTTAGAAAGTTGATAATTGTGGGCAATGTTAGAAATGTCAGGAGAAACAAGAATTATGTAAAAGTATTGATGTAAGTCATTGTTTCCAAGAGAAAGGGAGACAGGAGTGTAAAAAAGTGTTGTTTTTGGACGGCAATGAAGAAATGACTATGTTTTGCGATTTCTCCTGCTCAGAAAGACTTAGAAAGTTGATAATTGTGGGCAATGTTAGAAATGTCATGAGAAACAAGAATTATGTAAAAGGATTGATGTAAGTCATTGTTTCCAGGAGAGAAAGGGAGACAGGAGTGTAAAAAAGCGTTGTTTTTGGACGGCAATGAAGAAATGACTATATTTTGCGGTTTCTCCTGCTCAGAAAGACTTAGAAAGTTGATAATTGTGGGCAATGTTAGAAATGACAGATAAACAAGAATTATGTAAAAGGATTGATGTAAGTCATTGTTTCCAAGAGAAAGGGAGACTGGAGTGTAAAAAAGCGTTGTTTTTGGACGGCAATGAAGAAATGACTATGTTTTGCGATTTCTCCTGCTCAGAAAGACTTAGAAAGTTGATAATTGTGGACAATGTTAGAAATGTCATGAGAAACAAGAATTATGTAAAAGGATTGATGTAAGTCATTGTTTCCAAGAGAAAGGGAGACTGGAGTGTAAAAAAGCGTTGTTTTTGGACTGCAATGAAGAAATGACTATGTTTTGCGATTTCTCCTGCCTCAGAAAGACTTAGAAAGTTGATAATTGTGGACAATGTTAGAAATGTCATGAGAAACAAGAATTATGTAAAAGGATTGATGTAAGTCATTGTTTCCAAGAGAAAGGGAGACTAGAGTGTAAAAAAGCATTGTTTTTGGACGGCAATGAATAAATGACTGTTTTGCGATTTCTCTTGCTCAGAAAGACTTAGAAAGTTGATAATTGTGGGGCAATGTTAGAAATGTCATGAGAAACAAGAATTATGTAAAAGGATTGATGTAAGTCATTGTTTCCAGGAGAAAGGGAGACAGGAGTGTAAAAAGCGTTGTTTTTGGACGGCAATGAAGAAATGACTATATTTTGCGATTTCTCCTGCTCAGAAAGACTTAGAAAGTTGATAATTGTGGGCAATGTCAGAAATGTCAGGAGAAACAAGAATTATGTAAATGGATTGATGTAAGTCATTGTTTCCAAGAGAAAGGGAGACTGGAGTGTAAAAAAGCGTTGTTTTTGGACTCCAATGAAAAAATGACTATGTTTTGCGATTTCTCCTTTTCAGAAAGACTTAGAAAGTTGATATTTGTGGGCAATGTTAGAAATGTCAGGATAAACAAGAATTATGTAAAAGGATTGATGTAAGTCATTGTTTCCAAGAGAAAGGGAGACTGGAGTGTAAAAAAGCGTTGTTTTTGGACGGCAATGAAGATATGACTATATTTTGCGATTTCTCCTGCTCAGAAAGACTTAGAAAGTTGATAATTGTGGGCAATGTTAGAAATGTCAGGAGAAACAAGAATTATGTAAAAGGATTGATGTAAGTCATTGTTTCCAAGAGAAAGGGAGACAGGAGTGTAAAAAAGCGTTGTTTTTGGACGGCAATGAAGAAATGACTATATTTTGCGATTTCTCTTGCTCAGAAAGAATTAGAAAGTTGATAATTGTGGGCAATGTTAGAAATGTCATGAGAAATAAGAATTATGTAAAAGGATTGATGTAAGTCATTGTTTCCAAGAGAAAGGGAGACTGGAGTGTAAAAAAGCGTTGTTTTTGGACTGCAATGAAGAAATGACTATGTTTTGCGATTTCTCCTGCTCAGAAAGACTTAGAAAGTTAATAATTGTGGGCAATGTTAGAAATGTCAGGAGAAACAAGAATTATGTAAAAGGATTGATGTAAGTCATTGTTTCCAAGAGAAAGGGAGACAGGAGTGTAAAAAAGCGTTGTTTTTGGACGGCAATGAAGAAATGACTATGTTTTGCGATTTCTCCTGCTCAGAAAGACTTAGAAAGTTGATAATTGTGGACAATGTTAGAAATGTCATGAGAAACAAGAATTATGTAAAAGGATTGATGTAAGTCATTGTTTCCAAGAGAAAGGGAGACTGGAGTGTAAAAAAGCGTTGTTTTTGGACTGCAATGAAGAAATGACTATGTTTTGCGATTTCTCCTGCTCAGAAAGACTTAGAAAGTTGATATTTGTGGGCAATGTTAGAAATGTCAGGAGAAACAAGAATTATGTAAAAGGATTGATGTAAGTCATTGTTTCCAAGAGAAAGGGAGACTAGAGTGTAAAAAAGCATTGTTTTTGGACGGCAATGAATAAATGACTGTTTTGCGATTTCTCTTGCTCAGAAAGACTTAGAAAGTTGATAATTGTGGGCAATGTTAGAAATGTCATGAGAAACAAGAATTATGTAAAAGGATTGATGTAAGTCATTGTTTCCAGGAGAAAGGGAGACAGGAGTGTAAAAAAGCGTTGTTTTTGGACGGCAATGAAGAAATGACTATATTTTGCGATTTCTCTTGCTCAGAAAGAATTAGAAAGTTGATAATTGTGGGCAATGTTAGAAATGTCATGAGAAATAAGAATTATGTAAAAGGATTGATGTAAGTCATTGTTTCCAAGAGAAAGGGAGACTGGAGTGTAAAAAAGCGTTGTTTTTGGACTGCAATGAAGAAATGACTATGTTTTGCGATTTCTCCTTTTCAGAAAGACTTAGAAAGTTGATATTTGTGGGCAATGTTAGAAATGTCAGGATAAACAAGAATTATGTAAAAGGATTGATGTAAGTCATTGTTTCCAAGAGAAAGGGAGACTGGAGTGTAAAAAAGCGTTGTTTTTGGACGGCAATGAAGAAATTACTATATTTTGCGATTTCTCCTGCTCAGAAAGACTTAGAAAGTTGATAATTGTGGGCAATGTTAGAAATGTCAGGAGAAACAAGAATTATGTAAAAGGATTGATGTAAGTCATTGTTTCCAAGAGAAAGGGAGACAGGAGTGTAAAAAAGCGTTGTTTTTGGACGGCAATGAAGAAATTACTATATTTTGCGATTTCTCTTGCTCAGAAAGGATTAGAAAGTTGATAATTGTGGGCAATGTTAGAAATGTCATGAGAAATAAGAATTATGTAAAAGGATTGATGTAAGTCATTGTTTCCAAGAGAAAGGGAGACTGGAGTGTAAAAAAGCGTTGTTTTTGGACTGCAATGAAGAAATGACTATGTTTTGCGATTTCTCCTGCTCAGAAAGACTTAGAAAGTTGATAATTGTGGGCAATGTTAGAAATGTCAGGAGAAACAAGAATTATGTAACAGGATTGATGTAAGTCATTGTTTCCATGAGAAAGGGAGACAGGAGTGTAAAAAAGCGTTGTTTTTGGACGGCAATGAAGAAATGACTATATTTTGCGATTTCTCTTGCTCAGAAAGAATTAGAAAGTTGATAATTGTGGGCAATGTTAGAAATGTCATGAGAAATAAGAATTATGTAAAAGGATTGATGTAAGTCATTGTTTCCAAGAGAAAGGGAGACTGGAGTGTAAAAAAGTGTTGTTTTTGGACTGCAATGAAGAAATGACTATGTTTTGCGATTTCTCCTGCTCAGAAAGACTTAGAAAGTTAACAATTGTGGGCAATGTTAGAAATGTCAGGAGAAACAAGAATTATGTAAAAGGATTGATGTAAGTCATTGTTTCCAAGAGAAAGGGAGACTGGAGTGTAAAAAAGCGTTGTTTTTGGACTGCAATGAAGAAATGACTATGTTTTGCGATTTCTCCTGCTCAGAAAGACTTAGAAAGTTAATAATTGTGGACAATGTTAGAAATGTCAGGAGAAACAAGAATTATGTAAAAGGATTGATGTAAGTCATTGTTTCCAAGAGAAAGGGAGACTGGAGTGTAAAAAAGCATTGTTTTTGGACTGCAATGAAGAAATGACTATGTTTTGCGATTTCTCCTGCTCAGAAAGACTGAGAAAGTTGATAATTGTGGACAATGTTAGAAATGTCAGGAGAAACAAGAATTATGTAAAAGGATTGATGTAAGTCATTGTTTCCAGGAGAAAGGGAGACTGGAGTGTAAAAAAGCGTTGTTTTTGGACTGCAATGAAGAAATGACTATGTTTTGCGATTTCTCCTGCTCAGAAAGACTTAGAAAGTTAATAATTGTGGGCAATGTTAGAAATGTCAGGAGAAACAAGAATTATGTAAAAGGATTGATGTAAGTCATTGTTTCCAAGAGAAATGGAGACAGGAGTGTAAAAAAGCGTTGTTTTTGGACGGCAATGAAGAAATGACTATGTTTTGCGATTTCTCCTGCTCAGAAAGACTTAGAAAGTTGATAATTGTGGAAAATGTTAGAAATGTCATGAGAAACAAGAATTATGTAAAAGGATTGATGTAAGTCATTGTTTCCAAGAGAAAGGGAGACTGGAGTGTAAAAAAGCATTGTTTTTGGACGGCAATGAATAAATGACTGTTTTGCGATTTCTCTTGCTCAGAAAGACTTAGAAAGTTGATAATTGTGGGCAATGTTAGAAATGTCATGAGAAACAAGAATTATGTAAAAGGATTGATGTAAGTCATTGTTTCCAAGAGAAAGTGAGACTGGAGTGTAAAAAAGCATTGTTTTTGGACGGCAATGAATAAATGACTGTTTTGCGATTTCTCTTGCTCAGAAAGACTTAGAAAGTTGATAATTGTGGGTAATGTTAGAAATGTCATGAGAAACAAGAATTATGTAAAAGGATTGATGTAAGTCATTGTTTCCAAGAGAAAGGGAGACTGGAGTGTAAAAAAGCGTTGTTTTTGGACTGCAATGAAGAAATGACTATGTTTTGCGATTTCTCCTGCTCAGAAAGAATTAGAAAGTTGATAATTGTAAGCAATGTTAGAAATGTCATGAGAAATAAGAATTATGTAAAAGGATTGATGTAAGTCATTGTTTCCAAGAGAAAGGGAGACTGGAGTGTAAAAAAGCGTTGTTTTTGGACTGCAATGAAGAAATGACTATGTTTTGCGATTTCTCCTGCTCAGAAAGACTTAGAAAGTTGATATTTGTGGGCAATGTTAGAAATGTCAGGAGAAACAAGAATTATGTAAAAGAATTGATGTAAGTCATTGTTTCCAAGAGAAAGGGAGACTGGAGTGTAAAAAAGCGTTGTTTTTGGACTGCAACGAAGAAATGACTATATTTTGCGATTTCTCCTGCTCAGAAAGACTTAGAAAGTTAATAATTGTGGGCAATGTTAGAAATGTCAGGAGAAACAAGAATTATGTAAAAGGATTGATGTAAGTCATTGTTTCCAAGAGAAAGGGAGACAGGAGTGTAAAAAAGCGTTGTTTTTGGACGGCAATGAAGAAATGACTATATTTTGCGATTTCTCCTGCTCAGAAAGACTTAGAAAGTTGATAATTGTGGGCAATGTTAGAAATGTCAGGAGAAACAAGAATTATGTAAAAGGATTGATGTAAGTCATTGTTTCCAAGAGAAAGGGAGACAGGAGTGTAAAAAAGCGTTGTTTTTGGACGGCAATGAAGAAATGACTATGTTTTGCGATTTCTCCTGCTCAGAAAGACTTAGAAAGTTAATAATTGTGGGCAATGTTAGAAATGTCAGGGAGAAACAAGAATTATGTAAAAGGATTGATGTAAGTCATTGTTTCCAAGAGAAAGGGAGACAGGAGTGTAAAAAAGCATTGTTTTGGACGGCAATGAAGAAATGACTATGTTTTGCGATTTCTCCTGCTCAGAAAGACTTAGAAAGTTGATAATTGTGGACAATGTTAGAAATGTCATGAGAAACAAGAATTATGTAAAAGGATTGATGTAAGTCATTGTTTCCAAGAGAAAGGGAGACTGGAGTATAAAAAAGCGTTGTTTTTGGACTGCAATGAAGAAATGACTATGTTTGCGATTTCTCCTGCTCAGAAAGACTTAGAAAGTTGATATTTGTGGGCAATGTTAGAAATGTCAGGGAGAAACAAGAATTATGTAAAAGGATTGATGTAAGTCATTGTTTCCAAGAGAAAGGGAGACTAGAGTGTAAAAAAGCATTGTTTTTGGACGGCAATGAATAAATGACTGTTTTGCGATTTCTCTTGCTCAGAAAGACTTAGAAAGTTGATAATTGTGGGCAATGTTAGAAATGTCATGAGAAACAAGAATTATGTAAAAGGATTGATGTAAGTCATTGTTTCCAGGAGAAAGGGGAGACAGGAGTGTAAAAAAGCGATTGTTTTTGGACGGCCAATGAAGAAATGACTATATTTTGCGATTTCTCCTGCTCAGAAAGACTTAGAAGTTGATAATTGTGGGCAATGTCAGAAATGTCAGGAGAAACAAGAATTATGTAAAAGGATTGATGTAAGTCATTGTTTCCAAGAGAAAGGGAGACTGGAGTGTAAAAAAGCGTTGTTTTTGGACGGCAATGAAGAAATGACTATATTTTGCGATTTCTCCTGCTCAGAAAGACTTAGAAAGTTGATAATTGTGGGCAATGTTAGAAATGTCAGGAGAAACAAGAATTATGTAGAAAGGATTGATGTAAGTCATTGTTTCCAAGAGAAAGGGAGACAGGAGTGTAAAAAGCGTTGTTTTTGGACGGCAATGAAGAAATGACTATATTTTGCGATTTCTCTTGCTCAGAAAGATTAGAAAGTTGATAATTGTGGGCAATGTTAGAAATGTCATGAGAAATAAGAATTATGTAAAAGGATTGATGTAAGTCATTGTTTCCAAGAGAAAGGGAGACTGGAGTGTAAAAAAGCGTTGTTTTTGGACTGCAATGAAGAAATGACTATGTTTTGCGATTTCTCCTGCTCAGAAAGACTTAGAAAGTTAATAATTGTGGGCAATGTTAGAAATGTCAGGAGAAACAAGAATTATGTAAAAGGATTGATGTAAGTCATTGTTTCCAAGAGAAAGGGAGACAGGAGTGTAAAAAAGCGTTGTTTTTTGGACGGCAATGAAGAAATGACTATGTTTTGCGATTTCTCCTGCTCAGAAAGACTTAGAAAGTTGATAATTGTGGAAAATGTTAGAAATGTCATGAGAAACAAGAATTATGTAAAAGGATTGATGTAAGTCCATTGTTTCCAAGAGAAAGGGAGACTGGAGTGTAAAAAAGCATTGTTTTTGGACGGCAATGAATAAATGACTGTTTTGCGATTTCTCTTGCTCAGAAAGACTTAGAAAGTTGATAATTGTGGGCAATGTTAGAAATGTCAGGAGAAACAAGAATTATGTAAAAGGATTTATGTAAGTCATTGTTTCCAGGAGAAAGGGAGACAGGAGTGTAAAAAGCGTTGTTTTTGGACGGCAATGAAGAAATGACTATATTTTGCGATTTCTCCTGCTCAGAAAGACTTAGAAAGTGATAATTGTGGGCAATGTTAGAAATGTCAGGAGAAACAAGATTATGTAAAAGGATTGATGTAAGTCATTGTTTCCAAGAGAAAGGGAGACAGGAGTGTAAAAAAGCGTTGTTTTTGGACGGCAATGAAGAAATGACTATATTTTGCGATTTCTCTTGCTCAGAAAGAATTAGAAAGTTGATAATTGTGGGCAATGTTAGAAATGTCATGAGAAATAGAATTATGTAAAAGGATTGATGTAAGTCATTGTTTCCAAGAGAAAGGGAGACTGGAGTGTAAAAAAGCGTTGTTTTTGGACTCCAATGAAGAAATGACTATGTTTTGCGATTTCTCCTGCTCAGAAAGACTTAGAAAGTTGATATTTGTGGGCAATGTTAGAAATGACAGGATAAACAAGAATTATGTAAAAGGATTGATGTAAGTCATTGTTTCCAAGAGAAAGGGAGACTGGAGTGTAAAAAAAGCGTTGTTTTTGGACGGCAATGAAGAAATGACTATGTTTTGCGATTTCTCCTGCTCAGAAAGACTTAGAAAGTTGATAATTGTGGACAATGTTAGAAATGTCATGAGAAACAAGAATTATGTAAAAGGATTGATGTAAGTCATTGTTTCCAAGAGAAAGGGAGACTGGAGTGTAAAAAAGCGTTGTTTTTGGACTGCAATGAAGAAATGACTATGTTTTGCGATTTCTCCTGCTCAGAAAGACTTAGAAAGTTGATATTTGTGGGCAATGTTAGAAATGACAGGATAAAACAAGAATTATGTAAAAGGATTGATGTAAGTCATTGTTTCCAAGAGAAAGGGAGACTGGAGTGTAAAAAAGCGTTGTTTTTGGACGGCAATGAAGAAATGACTATGTTTTGCGATTTCTCCTGCTCAGAAAGACTTAGAAAGTTGATAATTGTGGACAATGTTAGAAATGTCATGAGAAACAAGAATTATGTAAAAGGATTGATGTAAGTCATTGTTTCCAAGAGAAAGGGAGACTAGAGTATAAAAAAGCATTGTTTTTTGGACGGCAATGAATAAATGACTGTTTTGCGATTTCTCTTGCTCAGAAAGACTTAGAAAGTTGATAATTGTGGCAATGTTAGAAATGTCATGAGAAACAAGAATTATGTAAAAGGATTGATGTAAGTCATTGTTTCCAGGAGAAAGGGAGACAGGAGTGTAAAAAAGCGTTGTTTTTGGACGGCAATGAAGAAATGACTATATTTTGCGATTTCTCCTGCTCAGAAAGACTTAGAAAGTTGATAATTGTGGGCAATGTCAGAAATGTCAGGAGAAACAAGAATTATGTAAATGGATTGATGTAAGTCATTGTTTCCAAGAGAAAGGGAGACTGGAGTGTAAAAAAGCGTTGTTTTTGGACTCCAATGAAAAAATGACTATGTTTTGCGATTTCTCCTTTTCAGAAAGACTTAGAAAGTTGATATTTGTGGGCAATGTTAGAAATGTCAGGATAAACAAGAATTATGTAAAAGGATTGATGTAAGTCATTGTTTCCAAGAGAAAGGGAGACTGGAGTGTAAAAAAGCGTTGTTTTTGGACGGCAATGAAGATATGACTATATTTTGCGATTTCTCCTGCTCAGAAAGACTTAGAAAGTTGATAATTGTGGCAATGTTAGAAATGTCAGGAGAAACAAGAATTATGTAAAGGATTGATGTAAGTCATTGTTTCAAGAGAAAGGGAGACAGGAGTGTAAAAAAGCGTTGTTTTTGGACGGCAATGAAGAAATGACTATATTTTGCGATTTCTCTTGCTCAGAAAGAATTAGAAAGTTGATAATTGTGGGCAATGTTAGAAATGTCATGAGAAATAAGAATTATGTAAAAGGATTGATGTAAGTCATTGTTTCCAAGAGAAAGGGAGACTGGAGTGTAAAAAGCGTTGTTTTTGGACTGCAATGAAGAAATGACTATGTTTTGCGATTTCTCCTGCTCAGAAAGACTTAGAAAGTTAATAATTGTGGACAATGTTAGAAATGTCAGGAGAAACAAGAATTATGTAAAAGGATTGATGTAAGTCATTGTTTCCAAGAGAAAGGGAGACAGGAGTGTAAAAAAAGCGTTGTT
Organism: Mixophyes fleayi; assembly: GCF_038048845.1. NCBI lineage: Eukaryota > Metazoa > Chordata > Amphibia > Anura > Limnodynastidae > Mixophyes > Mixophyes fleayi. The sequence goes on along the minus strand of NW_027446209.1, from coordinate 34,457 downwards.
TTTGGACGGCAATGAAGAAATGACTATGTTTTGCGATTTCTCCTGCTCAGAAAGGACTTAGAAAGTTGATAATTGTGGACAATGTTAGAAATGTCATGAGAAACAAGAATTATGTAAAAGGATTGATGTAAGTCATTGTTTCCAAGAGAAAGGGAGACTGGAGTGTAAAAAAGCGTTGTTTTTGGACTGCAATGAAGAAATGACTATGTTTTGCGATTTCTCCTGCTCAGAAAGACTTAGAAAGTTGATATTTGTGGGCAATGTTAGAAATGTCAGGAGAAACAAGAATTATGTAAAAGGATTGATGTAAGTCATTGTTTCCAAGAGAAAGGGAGACTAGAGTGTAAAAAAGCATTGTTTTTGGACGGCAATGAATAAATGACTGTTTTGCGATTTCTCTTGCTCAGAAAGACTTAGAAAGTTGATAATTGTGGGCAATGTTAGAAATGTCATGAGAAACAAGAATTATGTAAAAGGATTGATGTAAGTCATTGTTTCCAGGAGAAAGGGAGACAGGAGTGTAAAAAAGCGTTGTTTTTGGACGGCAATGAAGAAATGACTATATTTTGCGATTTCTCTTGCTCAGAAAGAATTAGAAAGTTGATATTTGTGGGCAATGTTAGAAATGTCAGGATAAACAAGAATTATGTAAAAGGATTGATGTAAGTCATTGTTTCCAAGAGAAAGGGAGACTGAGTGTAAAAAAGCGTTGTTTTTGGACGGCAATGAAGAAATTACTATATTTTGCGATTTCTCCTGCTCAGAAAGACTTAGAAAGTTGATAATTGTGGGCAATGTTAGAAATGTCAGGAGAAACAAGAATTATGTAAAAGGATTGATGTAAGTCATTGTTTCCAAGAGAAAGGGAGACAGGAGTGTAAAAAAGCGTTGTTTTTGGACGGCAATGAAGAAATGACTATATTTTGCGATTTCTCTTGCTCAGAAAGGATTAGAAAGTTGATAATTGTGGGCAATGTTAGAAATGTCATGAGAAATAAGAATTATGTAAAAGGATTGATGTAAGTCATTGTTTCCAAGAGAAAGGGAGACTGGAGTGTAAAAAAGCGTTGTTTTTGGACTGCAATGAAGAAATGACTATGTTTTGCGATTTCTCCTGCTCAGAAAGACTTAGAAAGTTGATAATTGTGGGCAATGTTAGAAATGTCAGGAGAAACAAGAATTATGTAACAGGATTGATGTAAGTCATTGTTTCCATGAGAAAGGGAGCACAGGAGTGTAAAAAAAGCGTTGTTTTTGGACGGCAATGAAGAAATGACTATATTTTGCGATTTCTCTTGCTCAGAAAGAATTAGAAAGTTGATAATTGTGGGCAATGTTAGAAATGTCATGAGAAATAAGAATTATGTAAAAGGATTGATGTAAGTCATTGTTTCCAAGAGAAAGGGAGACTGGAGTGTAAAAAAGTGTTGTTTTTGGACTGCAATGAAGAAATGACTATGTTTTGCGATTTCTCCTGCTCAGAAAGACTTAGAAAGTTAACAATTGTGGGCAATGTTAGAAATGTCAGGAGAAACAAGAATTATGTAAAAGGATTGATGTAAGTCATTGTTTCCAAGAGAAAGGGAGACTGGAGTGTAAAAAAGCGTTGTTTTTGGACTGCAATGAAGAAATGACTATGTTTTGCGATTTCTCCTGCTCAGAAAGACTTAGAAAGTTAATAATTGTGGACAATGTTAGAAATGTTATGAGAAACAAGAATTATGTAAAAGGATTGATGTAAGTCATTGTTTCCAAGAGAAAGGGGAACTGGAGTGTAAAAAAGCGTTTGTTTTTGGACTGCAATGAAGAAATGACTATGTTTTGCGATTTCTCCTGCTCAGAAAGACTTAGAAAGTTAATAATTGTGGACAATGTTAGAAATGTCAGGAGAAACAAGAATTATGTAAAAGGATTGATGTAAGTCATTGTTTCCAAGAGAAAGGGAGACTGGAGTGTAAAAAAGCATTGTTTTTGGACGGCAATGAATAAATGTCTGTTTTGCGATTTCTCTTGCTCAGAAGAATTAGAAAGTTGATAATTGTGGGCAATGTTAGAAATGTCATGAGAAACAAGAATTATATAAAGGATTGATGAAAGTCATTGTTTCCAGGAGAAAGGGAGACAGGAGTGTAAAAAAGCGTTGTTTTTGGACGGCAATGAAGAAATTACTATATTTTGCGATTTCTACTGCTCAGAAAGACTTAGAAAGTTGATAATTGTGGGCAATGTTAGAAATGTCAGGAGAAACAAGAATTATGTAAAAGGATTGATGTAAGTCATTGTTTCCAAGAGAAAGGGAGACTGGAGTGTAAAAAAGCGTTGTTTTTGGACTCCAATGAAAAAATGACTATGTTTTGCGATTCTCCTTTTCAGAAAGACTTAGAAAGTTGATATTTGTGGGCAATGTTAGAAATGTCAGGATAAACAAGAATTATGTAAAAGGATTGATGTAAGTCATTGTAACAAGAGAAAGGGAGACTGGAGTGTAAAAAAGCGTTGTTTTTGGACGGCAATGAAGATATGACTATATTTTGCGATTTCTCCTGCTCAGAAAGACTTAGAAAGTTGATAATTGTGGGCAATGTTAGAAATGTCAGGAGAAACAAGAATTATGTAAAAGGATTGATGTAAGTCATTGTTTCCAAGAGAAAGGGAGACAGGAGTGTAAAAAAGCGTTGTTTTTGGACGGCAATGAAGAAATGACTATATTTTGCGATTTCTCTTGCTCAGAAAGAATTAGAAAGTTGATAATTGTGGGCAATGTTAGAAATGTCATGAGAAATAAGAATTATGTAAAAGGATGATGTAAGTCATTGTTTCAAGAGAAAGGGAGACTGGAGTGTAAAAAAGCGTTGTTTTTGGACTGCAATGAAGAAATGACTATGTTTTGCGATTTCTCCTGCTCAGAAAGACTTAGAAAGTTAATAATTGTGGACAATGTTAGAAATGTCAGGAGAAACAAGAATTATGTAAAAGGATTGATGTAAGTCATTGTTTCCAGAGAAAGGGAGACAGGAGTGTAAAAAAGCGTTGTTTTGGACGGCAATGAAGAAATGACTATGTTTTGCGATTTCTCCTGCTCAGAAAGACTTAGAAAGTTGATAATTGTGGACAATGTTAGAAATGTCATGAGAAACAAGAATTATGTAAAAGGATTGATGTAAGTCATTGTTTCCAAGAGAAAGGGAGACTGGAGTGTAAAAAAGCGTTGTTTTTGGACTGCAATGAAGAAATGACTATGTTTTGCGATTTCTCCTGCTCAGAAAGACTTAGAAAGTTGATATTTGTGGGCAATGTTAGAAATGTCAGGAGAAACAAGAATTATGTAAAAGGATTGATGTAAGTCATTGTTTCCAAGAGAAAGGGAGACTAGAGTGTAAAAAAGCATTGTTTTTGGACGGCAATGAATAAATGACTGTTTTGCGATTTCTCTTGCTCAGAAAGACTTAGAAAGTTGATAATTGTGGGCAATGTTAGAAATGTCATGAGAAACAAGAATTATGTAAAAGGATTGATGTAAGTCATTGTTTCCAGGAGAATGGGAGACAGGAGTGTAAAAAAGCGTTGTTTTTGGACGGCAATGAAGAAATGACTATATTTTGCGATTTCTCTTGCTCAGAAAGAATTAGAAAGTTGATATTTGTGGGCAATGTTAGAAATGTCAGGATAAACAAGAATTATGTAAAAGGATTGATGTAATCAAGAGAAAGGGAGACTGGAGTGTAAAAAAGCGTTGTTTTTGGACGGCAATGAAGAAATTACTATATTTGCGATTTCTCCTGCTCAGAAAGACTTAGAAAGTTGATAATTGTGGGCAATGTTAGAAATGTCAGGAGAAACAAGAATTATGTAAAAGGATTGATGTAAGTCATTGTTTCCAAGAGAAAGGGAGACAGGAGTGTAAAAAAGCGTTGTTTTTGGACGGCAATGAAGAAATGACTATATTTTGCGATTTCTCTTGCTCAGAAAGGATTAGAAAGTTGATAATTGTGGGCAATGTTAGAAATGTCCATGAGAAATAAGAATTATGTAAAAGGATTGATGTAAGTCATTGTTTCCAAGAGAAAGGGAGACTGGAGTGTAAAAAAGCGTTGTTTTTGGACTGCAATGAAGAAATGACTATGTTTTGCGATTTCTCCTGCTCAGAAAGACTTAGAAAGTTGATAATTGTGGGCAATGTTTAGAAATGTCAGGAGAAACAAGAATTATGTAACAGGATTGATGTAAGTCATTGTTTCCATGAGAAAGGGGAGACAGGAGTGTAAAAAAGCGTTGTTTTTGGACGGCAATGAAGAAATGACTATATTTTGCGATTTCTCTTGCTCAGAAAGAATTAGAAAGTTGATAATTGTGGGCAATGTTAGAAATGTCATGAGAAATAAGAATTATGTAAAAGGATTGATGTAAGTCATTGTTTCCAAGAGAAAGGGAGACTGGAGTGTAAAAAAAGTGTTGTTTTTGGACTGCAATGAAGAAATGACTATGTTTTGCGATTTCTCCTGCTCAGAAAGACTTAGAAAGTTAACAATTGTGGGCAATGTTAGAAATGTCAGGAGAAACAAGAATTATGTAAAAGGATTGATGTAAGTCATTGTTTCCAAGAGAAAGGGAGACTGGAGTGTAAAAAAGCGTTGTTTTTGGACTGCAATGAAGAAATGACTATGTTTTGCGATTTCTCCTGCTCAGAAAGACTTAGAAAGTTAATAATTGTGGACAATGTTAGAAATGTCATGAGAAAACAAGAATTATGTAAAAGGATTGATGTAAGTCATTGTTTCCAAGAGAAAGGGGAACTGGAGTGTAAAAAGCGTTGTTTTTGGACTGCAATGAAGAAATGACTATGTTTTGCGATTTCTCCTGCTCAGAAAGACTTAGAAAGTTAATAATTGTGGACAATGTTAGAAATGTCAGGAGAAACAAGAATTATGTAAAAGGATTGATGTAAGTCATTGTTTCCAAGAGAAAGGGAGACTGGAGTGTAAAAAAGCATTGTTTTTGGACGGCAATGAATAAATGTCTGTTTTGCGATTTCTCTTGCTCAGAAAGAATTAGAAAGTTGATAATTGTGGGCAATGTTAGAAATGTCATGAGAAACAAGAATTATATAAAAGGATTGATGAAAGTCATTGTTTCCAGGAGAAAGGGAGACAGGAGTGTAAAAAAAGCGTTGTTTTTGGGACGGCAATGAAGAAATTACTATATTTTGCGATTTCTACTGCTCAGAAAGACTTAGAAAGTTGATAATTGTGGGCAATGTTAGAAATGTCAGGAGAAACAAGAATTATGTAAAAGGATTGATGTAAGTCATTGTTTCCAAGAGAAAGGGAGACAGGAGTGTAAAAAAAGCGTTGTTTTTGGACGGCAATGAAGAAAATGACTATATTTTGCGATTTCTCTTGCTCAGAAAGAATTAGAAAGTTGATAATTGTGGGCAATGTTAGAAATGTCATGAGAAATAAGAATTATGTAAAAGGATTGATGTAAGTCATTGTTTCCAAGAGAAAGGGAGACTGGAGTGTAAAAAAGCGTTGTTTTTGGACTGCAATGAAGAAATGACTATGTTTTGCGATTTCTCCTGCTCAGAAAGACTTAGAAAGTTGATATTTGTGGGCAATGTTAGAAATGTCAGGAGAAACAAGAATTATGTAAAAGGATTGATGTAAGTCATTGTTTCCAAGAGAAAGGGAGACTGGAGTGTAAAAAAGCATTGTTTTTGGACGGCAATGAATAAATGACTGTTTTGCGATTTCTCTTGCTCAGAAAGACTTAGAAAGTTGATATTTGTGGGCAATGTTAGAAATGTCATGAGAAACAAGAATTATGTAAAAGGATTTATGTAAGTCATTGTTTCCAGGAGAAAGGGAGACAGGAGTGTAAAAAAGCGTTGTTTTTGGACGGCAATGAAGAAATGACTATATTTTGCGATTTCTCCTGCTCAGAAAGACTTAGAAAGTTGATAATTGTGGGCAATGTTAGAAATGTCAGGAGAAACAAGAATTATGTAAAAGGATTGATGTAAGTCATTGTTTCCAAGAGAAAGGGAGACTGGAGTGTAAAAAAGCGTTGTTTTTGGACGGCAATGAAGAAAATTACTATATTTTGCGATTTCTCCTGCTCAGAAAGACTTAGAAAGTTGATAATTGTGGGCAATGTTAGAAATGTCAGGAGAAACAAGAATTATGTAAAAGGATTGATGTAAGTCATTGTTTCCAAGAGAAAGGGAGACAGGAGTGTAAAAAAGCGTTGTTTTTGGACGGCAATGAAGAAATGACTATATTTTGCGATTTCTCTTGCTCAGAAAGAATTAGAAAGTTGATAATTGTGGGCAATGTTAGAAATGTCATGAGAAATAAGAATTATGTAAAAGGATTGATGTAAGTCATTGTTTCCAAGAGAAAGGGAGACTGGAGTGTAAAAAAGCGTTGTTTTTGGACTCCAATGAAGAAATGACTATGTTTTTGCGATTTCTCCTGCTCAGAAAGACTTAGAAAGTTGATATTTGTGGGCAATGTTAGAAATGACAGGATAAACAAGAATTATGTAAAAGGATTGATGTAAGTCATTGTTTCCAAGAGAAAGTGAGACTGGAGTGTAAAAAAGCATTGTTTTTGGACGGCAATGAATAAATGACTGTTTTGCGATTTCTCTTGCTCAGAAAGACTTAGAAAGTTGATAATTGTGGGTAATGTTAGAAATGTCATGAGAAACAAGAATTATGTAAAAAGGATTGATGTAAGTCATTGTTTCCAAGAGAAAGGGAGACTGGAGTGTAAAAAAGCGTTGTTTTTGGACTGCAATGAAGAAATGACTATATTTTGCGATTTCTCTTGCTCAGAAAGAATTAGAAAGTTGATAATTGTAAGCAATGTTAGAAATGTCATGAGAAATAAGAATTATGTAAAAGGATTGATGTAAGTCATTGTTTCCAAGAGAAAGGGAGACTGGAGTGTAAAAAAGCGTTGTTTTTGGACTGCAATGAAGAAATGACTATGTTTTGCGATTTCTCCTGCTCAGAAAGACTTAGAAAGTTGATATTTGTGGGCAATGTTAGAAATGTCAGGAGAAACAAGAATTATGTAAAAGAATTGATGTAAGTCATTGTTTCCAAGAGAAAGGGAGACTGGAGTGTAAAAAAGCGTTGTTTTTGGACTGCAACGAAGAAATGACTATATTTTGCGATTTCTCCTGCTCAGAAAGACTTAGAAAGTTAATAATTGTGGGCAATGTTAGAAATGTCAGGAGAAACAAGAATTATGTAAAAGGATTGATGTAAGTCATTGTTTCCAAGAGAAAGGGAGACAGGAGTGTAAAAAAGCGTTGTTTTTGGACTGCAACGAAGAAATGACTATATTTTGCGATTTCTCCTGCTCAGAAAGACTTAGAAAGTTAATAATTGTGGGCAATGTTAGAAATGTCAGGAGAAACAAGAATTATGTAAAAGGATTGATGTAAGTCATTGTTTCCAAGAGAAAGGGAGACAGGAGTGTAAAAAAGCGTTGTTTTTGGACGGCAATGAAGAAATGACTATATTTTGCGATTTCTCCTGCTCAGAAAGACTTAGAAAGTTGATAATTGTGGGCAATGTTAGAAATGTCAGGAGAAACAAGAATTATGTAAAAGGATTGATGTAAGTCATTGTTTCCAGGAGAAAGGGAGACAGGAGTGTAAAAAAGCGTTGTTTTTGGACGGCAATGAAGAAATGACTATATTTTGCGATTTCTCCTGCTCAGAAAGACTTAGAAAGTTGATAATTGTGGGCAATGTTAGAAATGTCAGGAGAAACAAGAATTATGTAAAAGGATTGATGTAAGTCATTGTTTCCAAGAGAAAGGGAGACTGGAGTGTAAAAAAGCGTTGTTTTTGGACGGCAATGAAGAAATGACTATGTTTTGCGATTTCTCCTGCTCAGAAAGACTTAGAAAGTTGATAATTGTGGGCAATGTTAGAAATGTCATGAGAAACAAGAATTATGTAAAAGGATTGATGTAAGTCATTGTTTCCAAGAGAAAGTGAGACTGGAGTGTAAAAAAGCATTGTTTTTGGACGGCAATGAATAAATGACTGTTTTGCGATTTCTCTTGCTCAGAAAGACTTAGAAAGTTGATAATTGTGGGTAATGTTAGAAATGTCATGAGAAACAAGAATTATGTAAAAGGATTGATGTAAGTCATTGTTTCCAAGAGAAAGGGAGACTGGAGTGTAAAAAAGCGTTGTTTTTGGACTGCAATGAAGAAATGACTATATTTTGCGATTTCTCTTGCTCAGAAAGAATTAGAAAGTTGATAATTGTAAGCAATGTTAGAAATGTCATGAGAAATAAGAATTATGTAAAAGGATTGATGTAAGTCATTGTTTCCAAGAGAAAGGGAGACTGGAGTGTAAAAAAGCGTTGTTTTTGGACTGCAATGAAGAAATGACTATGTTTTGCGATTTCTCCTGCTCAGAAAGACTTAGAAAGTTGATATTTGTGGGCAATGTTAGAAATGTCAGGAGAAACAAGAATTATGTAAAAGAATTGATGTAAGTCATTGTTTCCAAGAGAAAGGGAGACTGGAGTGTAAAAAAGCGTTGTTTTTGGACTGCAACGAAGAAATGACTATATTTTGCGATTTCTCCTGCTCAGAAAGACTTAGAAAGTTAATAATTGTGGGCAATGTTAGAAATGTCAGGAGAAACAAGAATTATGTAAAAGGATTGATGTAAGTCATTGTTTCCAAGAGAAAGGGAGACAGGAGTGTAAAAAAGCGTTGTTTTTGGACGGCAATGAAGAAATGACTATATTTTGCGATTTCTCCTGCTCAGAAAGACTTAGAAAGTTGATAATTGTGGGCAATGTTAGAAATGTCAGGAGAAACAAGAATTATGTAAAAGGATTGATGTAAGTCATTGTTTCCAAGAGAAAGGGAGACAGGAGTGTAAAAAAGCGTTGTTTTTGGACGGCAATGAAGAAATGACTATGTTTTGCGATTTCTCCTGCTCAGAAAGACTTAGAAAGTTAATAATTGTGGGCAATGTTAGAAATGTCAGGAGAAACAAGAATTATGTAAAAGGATTGATGTAAGTCATTGTTTCCAAGAGAAAGGGAGACAGGAGTGTAAAAAAGCATTGTTTTTGGACGGCAATGAAGAAATGACTATGTTTTGCGATTTCTCCTGCTCAGAAAGACTTAGAAAGTTGATAATTGTGGACAATGTTAGAAATGTCATGAGAAACAAGAATTATGTAAAAGGATTGATGTAAGTCATTGTTTCCAAGAGAAAGGGAGACTGGAGTGTAAAAAAGCGTTGTTTTTGGACTGCAATGAAGAAATGACTATGTTTTGCGATTTCTCCTGCTCAGAAAGACTTAGAAAGTTGATATTTGTGGGCAATGTTAGAAATGTCAGGAGAAACAAGAATTATGTAAAAGGATTGATGTAAGTCATTGTTTCCAAGAGAAAGGGAGACTAGAGTGTAAAAAAGCATTGTTTTTGGACGGCAATGAATAAATGACTGTTTTGCGATTTCTCTTGCTCAGAAAGACTTAGAAAGTTGATAATTGTGGGCAATGTTAGAAATGTCATGAGAAACAAGAATTATGTAAAAGGATTGATGTAAGTCATTGTTTCCAGGAGAAAGGGAGACAGGAGTGTAAAAAAGCGTTGTTTTTGGACGGCAATGAAGAAATGACTATATTTTGCGATTTCTCCTGCTCAGAAAGACTTAGAAAGTTGATAATTGTGGGCAATGTCAGAAATGTCAGGAGAAACAAGAATTATGTAAAAGGATTGATGTAAGTCATTGTTTCCAAGAGAAAGGGAGACTGGAGTGTAAAAAAGCGTTGTTTTTGGACGGCAATGAAGAAATGACTATATTTTGCGATTTCTCCTGCTCAGAAAGACTTAGAAAGTTGATAATTGTGGGCAATGTTAGAAATGTCAGGAGAAACAAGAATTATGTAAAAGGATTGATGTAAGTCATTGTTTCCAAGAGAAAGGGAGACAGGAGTGTAAAAAAGCGTTGTTTTTGGACGGCAATGAAGAAATGACTATATTTTGCGATTTCTCTTGCTCAGAAAGAATTAGAAAGTTGATAATTGTGGGCAATGTTAGAAATGTCATGAGAAATAAGAATTATGTAAAAGGATTGATGTAAGTCATTGTTTCCAAGAGAAAGGGAGACTGGAGTGTAAAAAAGCGTTGTTTTTGGACTGCAATGAAGAAATGACTATGTTTTGCGATTTCTCCTGCTCAGAAAGACTTAGAAAGTTAATAATTGTGGGCAATGTTAGAAATGTCAGGAGAAACAAGAATTATGTAAAAGGATTGATGTAAGTCATTGTTTCCAAGAGAAAGGGAGACAGGAGTGTAAAAAAGCGTTGTTTTTGGACGGCAATGAAGAAATGACTATGTTTTGCGATTTCTCCTGCTCAGAAAGACTTAGAAAGTTGATAATTGTGGAAAATGTTAGAAATGTCATGAGAAACAAGAATTATGTAAAAGGATTGATGTAAGTCATTGTTTCCAAGAGAAAGGGAGACTGGAGTGTAAAAAAGCATTGTTTTTGGACGGCAATGAATAAATGACTGTTTTGCGATTTCTCTTGCTCAGAAAGACTTAGAAAGTTGATAATTGTGGGCAATGTTAGAAATGTCAGGAGAAACAAGAATTATGTAAAAGGATTTATGTAAGTCATTGTTTCCAGGAGAAAGGGAGACAGGAGTATAAAAAAGCGTTGTTTTTGGATGGCAATGAAGAAATGACTATATTTTGCGATTTCTCCTGCTCAGAAAGACTTAGAAAGTTGATAATTGTGGGCAATGTTAGAAATGTCAGGAGAAACAAGAATTATGTAAAAGGATTGATGTAAGTCATTGTTTCCAAGAGAAAGGGAGACAGGAGTGTAAAAAAGCGTTGTTTTTGGACGGCAATGAAGAAATGACTATATTTTGCGATTTCTCTTGCTCAGAAAGAATTAGAAAGTTGATAATTGTGGGCAATGTTAGAAATGTCATGAGAAATAAGAATTATGTAAAAGGATTGATGTAAGTCATTGTTTCCAAGAGAAAGGGAGACTGGAGTGTAAAAAAGCGTTGTTTTTGGACTCCAATGAAGAAATGACTATGTTTTGCGATTTCTCCTGCTCAGAAAGACTTAGAAAGTTGATATTTGTGGGCAATGTTAAAAATGACAGGATAAACAAGAATTATGTAAAAGGATTGATGTAAGTCATTGTTTCCAAGAGAAAGGGAGACTGGAGTGTAAAAAAGCGTTGTTTTTGGACGGCAATGAAGAAATGACTATGTTTTGCGATTTCTCCTGCTCAGAAAGACTTAGAAAGTTGATAATTGTGGGCAATGTTAGAAATGTCATGAGAAACAAGAATTATGTAAAAGGATTGATGTAAGTCATTGTTTCCAAGAGAAAGGGAGACTGGAGTGTAAAAAAGCGTTGTTTTTGGACGGCAATGAATAAATGACTGTTTTGCGATTTCTCTTGCTCAGAAAGACTTAGAAAGTTGATAATTGTGGGTAATGTTAGAAATGTCATGAGAAACAAGAATTATGTAAAAGGATTGATGTAAGTCATTGTTTCCAAGAGAAAGGGAGACAGGAGTGTAAAAAAGCGTTGTTTTTGGACTCCAATGAAGAAATGACTATGTTTTGCGATTTCTCCTGCTCAGAAAGACTTAGAAAGTTGATATTTGTGGGCAATGTTAGAAATGTCATGAGAAACAAGAATTATGTAAAAGGATTGATGTAAGTCATTGTTTCCAAGAGAAAGTGAGACTGGAGTGTAAAAAAGCATTGTTTTTGGACGGCAATGAATAAATGACTGTTTTGCGATTTCTCTTGCTCAGAAAGACTTAGAAAGTTGATAATTGTGGGTAATGTTAGAAATGTCATGAGAAACAAGAATTATGTAAAAGGATTGATGTAAGTCATTGTTTCCAAGAGAAAGGGAGACTGGAGTGTAAAAAAGCGTTGTTTTTGGACGGCAATGAAGAAATGACTATATTTTCCGATTTCTCTTGCTCATAAAGAATTAGAAAGTTGATAATTGTGGGCAATGTTAGAAATGTCATGAGAAACAAGAATTATGTAAAAGGATTGATGTAAGTCATTGTTTCCAAGAGAAAGGGAGACTGGAGTGTAAAAAAACATTGTTTTTGGACGGCAATGAATAAATGACTGTTTTGCGATTTCTCTTGCTCAGAAAGACTTAGAAAGTTGATAATTGTGGGCAATGTTAGAAATGTCATGAGAAACAAGAATTATGTAAAAGGATTGATGTAAGTCATTGTTTCCAGGAGAAAGGGAGACAGGAGTGTAAAAAAGCGTTGTTTTTGGACGGCAATGAAGAAATGACTATATTTTGCGATTTCTCCTGCTCAGAAAGACTTAGAAAGTTGATAATTGTGGGCAATGTCAGAAATGTCAGGAGAAACAAGAATTATGTAAAAGGATTGATGTAAGTCATTGTTTCCAAGAGAAAGGGAGACTGGAGTGTAAAAAAGCGTTGTTTTTGGACGGCAATGAAGAAATGACTATATTTTGCGATTTCTCCTGCTCAGAAAGACTTAGAAAGTTGATAATTGTGGGCAATGTTAGAAATGTCAGGAGAAACAAGAATTATGTAAAAGGATTGATGTAAGTCATTGTTTCCAAGAGAAAGGGAGACAGGAGTGTAAAAAAGCGTTGTTTTTGGACGGCAATGAAGAAATGACTATATTTTGCGATTTCTCTTGCTCAGAAAGAATTAGAAAGTTGATAATTGTGGGCAATGTTAGAAATGTCATGAGAAATAAGAATTATGTAAAAGGATTGATGTAAGTCATTGTTTCCAAGAGAAAGGGAGACTGGAGTGTAAAAAAGCGTTGTTTTTGGACTGCAATGAAGAAATGACTATGTTTTGCGATTTCTCCTGCTCAGAAAGACTTAGAAAGTTAATAATTGTGGGCAATGTTAGAAATGTCAGGAGAAACAAGAATTATGTAAAAGGATTGATGTAAGTCATTGTTTCCAAGAGAAAGGGAGACAGGAGTGTAAAAAAGCGTTGTTTTTGGACGGCAATGAAGAAATGACTATGTTTTGCGATTTCTCCTGCTCAGAAAGACTTAGAAAGTTGATAATTGTGGAAAATGTTAGAAATGTCATGAGAAACAAGAATTATGTAAAAGGATTGATGTAAGTCATTGTTTCCAAGAGAAAGGGAGACTGGAGTGTAAAAAAGCATTGTTTTTGGACGGCAATGAATAAATGACTGTTTTGCGATTTCTCTTGCTCAGAAAGACTTAGAAAGTTGATAATTGTGGGCAATGTTAGAAATGTCAGGAGAAACAAGAATTATGTAAAAGGATTTATGTAAGTCATTGTTTCCAGGAGAAAGGGAGACAGGAGTATAAAAAAGCGTTGTTTTTGGATGGCAATGAAGAAATGACTATATTTTGCGATTTCTCCTGCTCAGAAAGACTTAGAAAGTTGATAATTGTGGGCAATGTTAGAAATGTCAGGAGAAACAAGAATTATGTAAAAGGATTGATGTAAGTCATTGTTTCCAAGAGAAAGGGAGACAGGAGTGTAAAAAAGCGTTGTTTTTGGACGGCAATGAAGAAATGACTATATTTTGCGATTTCTCTTGCTCAGAAAGAATTAGAAAGTTGATAATTGTGGGCAATGTTAGAAATGTCATGAGAAATAAGAATTATGTAAAAGGATTGATGTAAGTCATTGTTTCCAAGAGAAAGGGAGACTGGAGTGTAAAAAAGCGTTGTTTTTGGACTCCAATGAAGAAATGACTATGTTTTGCGATTTCTCCTGCTCAGAAAGACTTAGAAAGTTGATATTTGTGGGCAATGTTAGAAATGACAGGATAAACAAGAATTATGTAAAAGGATTGATGTAAGTCATTGTTTCCAAGAGAAAGGGAGACTGGAGTGTAAAAAAGCGTTGTTTTTGGACGGCAATGAAGAAATGACTATGTTTTGCGATTTCTCCTGCTCAGAAAGACTTAGAAAGTTGATAATTGTGGGCAATGTTAGAAATGTCATGAGAAACAAGAATTATGTAAAAGGATTGATGTAAGTCATTGTTTCCAAGAGAAAGTGAGACTGGAGTGTAAAAAAGCATTGTTTTTGGACGGCAATGAATAAATGACTGTTTTGCGATTTCTCTTGCTCAGAAAGACTTAGAAAGTTGATAATTGTGGGTAATGTTAGAAATGTCATGAGAAACAAGAATTATGTAAAAGGATTGATGTAAGTCATTGTTTCCAAGAGAAAGGGAGACTGGAGTGTAAAAAAGCGTTGTTTTTGGACTGCAATGAAGAAATTACTATGTTTTGCGATTTCTCCTGCTCAGAAAGACTTAGAAAGTTGATATTTGTGGGCAATGTTAGAAATGTCAGGAGAAACAAGGATTATGTAAAAGGATTGATGTAAGTCATTGTTTCCAAGAGAAAGGGAGACAGGAGTGTAAAAAAGCGTTGTTTTTGGATGGCAATGAAGAAATGACTATATTTTGCGATTTCTCCTGCTCAGAAAGACTTAGAAAGTTGATAATTGTGGACAATGTTAGAAATGTCATGAGAAACAAGAATTATGTAAATGGATTGATGTAAGTCATTGTTTCCAAGAGAAAGGGAGACTGGAGTGTAAAAAAGCGTTGTTTTTGGACGGCAATGAAGAAATGACTATATTTTGCGATTTCTCCTGCTCAGAAAGACTAAGAAAGTTGATAATTGTGGGCAATGTTAGAAATGTCAGGAGAAACAAGAATTATGTAAAAGGATTGATGTAAGTCATTGTTTCCAAGAGAAAGGGAGACAGGAGTGTAAAAAAGCATTGTTTTTGGACGGCAATGAATAAATGACTGTTTTGCGATTTCTCTTGCTCAGAAAGACTTAGAAAGTTGATAATTGTGGGCAATGTTAGAAATGTCAGGAGAAACAAGAATTATGTAAAAGGATTGATGTAAGTCATTGTTTCCAAGAGAAAGGGAGACAGGAGTGTAAAAAAGCGTTGTTTTTGGACGGCAATGAAGAAATGACTATATTTTGCGATTTCTCTTGCTCAGAAAGAATTAGAAAGTTGATAATTGTGGGCAATGTTAGAAATGTCATGAGAAATAAGAATTATGTAAAAGGATTGATGTAAGTCATTGTTTCCAAGAGAAAGGGAGACTGGAGTGTAAAAAAGCGTTGTTTTTGGACTCCAATGAAGAAATGACTATGTTTTGCGATTTCTCCTGCTCAGAAAGACTTAGAAAGTTGATATTTGTGGGCAATGTTAGAAATGTCATGAGAAACAAGAATTATGTAAAAGGATTGATGTAAGTCATTGTTTCCAAGAGAAAGTGAGACTGGAGTGTAAAAAAGCATTGTTTTTGGACGGCAATGAATAAATGACTGTTTTGCGATTTCTCTTGCTCAGAAAGACTTAGAAAGTTGATAATTGTGGGTAATGTTAGAAATGTCATGAGAAACAAGAATTATGTAAAAGGATTGATGTAAGTCATTGTTTCCAAGAGAAAGGGAGACTGGAGTGTAAAAAAGCGTTGTTTTTGGACGGCAATGAAGAAATGACTATATTTTCCGATTTCTCTTGCTCAGAAAGAATTAGAAAGTTGATAATTGTGGGCAATGTTAGAAATGTCATGAGAAACAAGAATTATGTAAAAGGATTGATGTAAGTCATTGTTTCCAAGAGAAAGGGAGACTGGAGTGTAAAAAAACGTTGTTTTTGGACTGCAATGAAGAAATGACTATGTTTTGCGATTTCTCCTGCTCAGAAAGACTTAGAAAGTTAATAATTGTGGGCAATGTTAGAAATGTCAGGAGAAACAAGAATTATGTAAAAGGATTGATGTAAATCATTGTTTCCAAGAGAAAGGGAGACAGGAGTGTAAAAAAGCGTTGTTTTTGGACGGCAATGAAGAAATGACTATGTTTTGCGATTTCTCCTGCTCAGAAAGACTTAGAAAGTTGATAATTGTGGACAATGTTAGAAATGTCATGAGAAACAAGAATTATGTAAAAGGATTGATGTAAGTCATTGTTTCCAAGAGAAAGGGAGACTGGAGTGTAAAAAAGCGTTGTTTTTGGACTGCAATGAAGAAATGACTATGTTTTGCGATTTCTCCTGCTCAGAAAGACTTAGAAAGTGGATATTTGTGGGCAATGTTAGAAATGTCAGGAGAAACAAGAATTATGTAAAAGGATTGATGTAAGTCATTGTTTCCAAGAGAAAGGGAGACTAGAGTGTAAAAAAGCATTGTTTTTGGACGGCAATGAATAAATGACTGTTTTGCGATTTCTCTTGCTCAGAAAGACTTAGAAAGTTGATAATTGTGGGCAATGTTAGAAATGTCATGAGAAACAAGAATTATGTAAAAGGATTGATGTAAGTCATTGTTTCCAGGAGAAAGGGAGACAGGAGTGTAAAAAAGCGTTGTTTTTGGACGGCAATGAAGAAATTACTATATTTTGCGATTTCTACTGCTCAGAAAGACTTAGAAAGTTGATAATTGTGGGCAATGTTAGAAATGTCAGGAGAAACAAGAATTATGTAAAAGGATTGATGTAAGTCATTGTTTCCAAGAGAAAGGGAGACAGGAGTGTAAAAAAGCGTTGTTTTTGGATGGCAATGAAGAAATGACTATATTTTGCGATTTCTCTTGCTCAGAAAGAATTAGAAAGTGGATATTTGTGGGCAATGTTAGAAATGTCAGGAGAAACAAGAATTATGTAAAAGGATTGATGTAAGTCATTGTTTCCAAGAGAAAGGGAGACTAGAGTGTAAAAAAGCATTGTTTTTGGACGGCAATGAATAAATGACTGTTTTGCGATTTCTCTTGCTCAGAAAGACTTAGAAAGTTGATAATTGTGGGCAATGTTAGAAATGTCATGAGAAACAAGAATTATGTAAAAGGATTGATGAAAGTCATTGTTTCCAGGAGAAAGGGAGACAGGAGTGTAAAAAAGCGTTGTTTTTGGACGGCAATGAAGAAATTACTATATTTTGCGATTTCTACTGCTCAGAAAGACTTAGAAAGTTGATAATTGTGGGCAATGTTAGAAATGTCAGGAGAAACAAGAATTATGTAAAAGGATTGATGTAAGTCATTGTTTCCAAGAGAAAGGGAGACTAGAGTGTAAAAAAGCATTGTTTTTGGACGGCAATGAATAAATGACTGTTTTGCGATTTCTCTTGCTCAGAAAGACTTAGAAAGTTGATAATTGTGGGCAATGTTAGAAATGTCATGAGAAACAAGAATTATGTAAAAGGATTGATGAAAGTCATTGTTTCCAGGAGAAAGGGAGACAGGAGTGTAAAAAAGCGTTGTTTTTGGACGGCAATGAAGAAATTACTATATTTTGCGATTTCTACTGCTCAGAAAGGACTTAGAAAGTTGATAATTGTGGGCAATGTTAGAAATGTCAGGAGAAACAAGAATTATGTAAAAGGATTGATGTAAGTCATTGTTTCCAAGAGAAAGGGAGACAGGAGTGTAAAAAAGCGTTGTTTTTGGATGGCAATGAAGAAATTGACTATATTTTGCGATTTCTCTTGCTCAGAAAGAATTAGAAAGTTGATAATTGTGGGCAATGTTAGAAATGTCATGAGAAATAAGATTATGTAAAAGGATTGATGTAAGTCATTGTTTCCAAGAGAAAGGGAGACTGGAGTGTAAAAAAGCGTTGTTTTTGGACTGCAATGAAGAAATGACTATGTTTTGCGATTTCTCCTGCTCAGAAAGACTTAGAAAGTTGATATTTGTGGGCAATGTTAGAAATGTCAGGAGAAACAAGAATTATGTAAAAGGATTGATGTAAGTCATTGTTTCCAAGAGAAAGGGAGACTGGAGTGTAAAAAAGCATTGTTTTTGGACGGCAATGAATAAATGACTGTTTTGCGATTTCTCTTGCTCAGAAAGACTTAGAAAGTTGATATTTGTGGGCAATGTTAGAAATGTCATGAGAAACAAGAATTATGTAAAAGGATTTATGTAAGTCATTGTTTCCAGGAGAAAGGGAGACAGGAGTGTAAAAAAGCGTTGTTTTTGGACGGCAATGAAGAAATGACTATATTTTGCGATTTCTCCTGCTCAGAAAGACTTAGAAAGTTGATAATTGTGGGCAATGTTAGAAATGTCAGGAGAAACAAGAATTATGTAAAAGGATTGATGTAAGTCATTGTTTTCCAAGAGAAAGGGATGACTGGAGTGTAAAAAAAGCGTTGTTTTTGGACGGCAATGAAGAAATTACTATATTTTGCGATTTCTCCTGCTCAGAAAGACTTAGAAAGTTGATAATTGTGGGCAATGTTAGAAATGTCAGGAGAAACAAGAATTATGTAAAAGGATTGATGTAAGTCATTGTTCCAAGAGAAAGGGAGACAGGAGTGTAAAAAAGCGTTGTTTTTGGACGGCAATGAAGAAATGACTATATTTTGCGATTTCTCTTGCTCAGAAAGGATTAGAAAGTTGATAATTGTAGGCAATGTTAAAAATGTCATGAGAAATAAGAATTATGTAAAAGGATTGATGTAAGTCATTGTTTCCAAGAGAAAGGGAGACTGGAGTGTAAAAAAGTGTTGTTTTTGGACTGCAATGAAGAAATGACTATGTTTTGCGATTTCTCCTGCTCAGAAAGACTTAGAA
This sequence comes from Mixophyes fleayi, assembly GCF_038048845.1. Classification (NCBI taxonomy): domain Eukaryota; kingdom Metazoa; phylum Chordata; class Amphibia; order Anura; family Limnodynastidae; genus Mixophyes; species Mixophyes fleayi. Next base: position 15,821 of record NW_027446209.1, on the reverse strand, counting down.
AGTTAACAATTGTGGGCAATGTTAGAAATGTCAGGAGAAACAAGAATTATGTAAAAGGATTGATGTAAGTTCATTGTTTCCAAGAGAAAGGGAGACGGAGTGTAAAAAAGCGTTGTTTTTGGACGGCAATGAAGAAATGACTATGTTTTGCGATTTCTCCTGCTCAGAAAGACTTAGAAAGTTAATAATTGTGGACAATGTTAGAAATGTCATGAGAAACAAGAATTATGTAAAAGTATTGATGTAAGTCATTGTTTCCAAGAGAAAGGGAGACTGGAGTTTAAAAAAGCGTTGTTTTTGGACTGCAATGAAGAAATGACTATGTTTTGCGATTTCTCCTGCTCAGAAAGACTTAGAAAGTTGATATTTGTGGGCAATGTTAGAAATGTCAGGAGAAACAAGAATTATGTAAAAGGATTGATGTAAGTCATTGTTTCCAAGAGAAAGGGAGACTGGAGTGTAAAAAAGCATTGTTTTTGGACGGCAATGAATAAATGACTGTTTTGCGATTTCTCTTGCTCAGAAAGAATTAGAAAGTTGATAATTGTGGGCAATGTTAGAAATGTCATGAGAAACAAGAATTATGTAAAAGGATTGATGAAAGTCATTGTTTCCAGGAGAAAGGGAGACAGGAGTGTAAAAAAGCGTTGTTTTTGGACAGCAATGAAGAAATTACTATATTTTGCGATTTCTCCTGCTCAGAAAGACTTAGAAAGTTGATAATTGTGGGCAATGTCAGAAATGTCAGGAGAAACAAGAATTATGTAAAAGGATTGATGTAAGTCATTGTTTCCAAGAGAAAGGGAGACAGGAGTGTAAAAAAGCGTTGTTTTTGGACGGCAATGAAGAAATGACTATATTTTGCGATTTCTCTTGCTCAGAAAGAATTAGAAAGTTGATAATTGTGGGCAATGTTAGAAATGTCATGAGAAATAAGAATTATGTAAATGGATTGATGTAAGTCATTGTTTCCAAGAGAAAGGGAGACTGGAGTGTAAAAAAGCGTTGTTTTTGGACTCCAATGAAAAAATGACTATGTTTTGCGATTTCTCCTTTTCAGAAAGACTTAGAAAGTTGATATTTGTGGGCAATGTTAGAAATGTCAGGATAAACAAGAATTATGTAAAAGGATTGATGCAAGTCATTGTTTCCAAGAGAAAGGGAGACTGGAGTGTAAAAAAGCGTTGTTTTTGGACGGCAATGAAGAAATTACTATATTTTGCGATTTCTCCTGCTCAGAAAGACTTAGAAAGTTGATAATTGTGGGCAATGTTAGAAATGTCAGGAGAAACAAGAATTATGTAAAAGGATTGATGTAAGTCATTGTTTCCAAGAGAAAGGGAGACAGGAGTGTAAAAAAGCGTTGTTTTTGGACGGCAATGAAGAAATGACTATATTTTGCGATTTCTCTTGCTCAGAAAGGATTAGAAAGTTGATAATTGTGGGCAATGTTAGAAATGTCATGAGAAATAAGAATTATGTAAAAGGATTGATGTAAGTCATTGTTTCCAAGAGAAAGGGAGACTGGAGTGTAAAAAAGCGTTGTTTTTGGATTGCAATGAAGAAATGACTATGTTTTGCGATTTCTCCTGCTCAGAAAGACTTAGAAAGTTAATAATTGTGGGCAATGTTAGAAATGTCAGGAGAAACAAGAATTATGTAACAGGATTGATGTAAGTCATTGTTTCCAAGAGAAAGGGAGACTGGAGTGTAAAAAAGTGTTGTTTTTGGACTGCAATGAAGAAATGACTATGTTTTGCGATTTCTCCTGCTCAGAAAGACTTAGAAAGTTAACAATTGTGGGCAATGTTAGAAATGTCAGGAGAAACAAGAATTATGTAAAAGGATTGATGTAAGTCATTGTTTCCAAGAGAAAGGGAGACTGGAGTGTAAAAAAGCGTTGTTTTTGGACTGCAATGAAGAAATGACTATGTTTTGCGATTTCTCCTGCTCAGAAAGACTTAGAAAGTTAATAATTGTGGACAATGTTAGAAATGTCATGAGAAACAAGAATTATGTAAAAGGATTGATGTAAGTCATTGTTTCCAAGAGAAAGGGAGACTGGAGTGTAAAAAAGCGTTGTTTTTGGACTGCAATGAAGAAATGACTATGTTTTGCGATTTCTCCTGCTCAGAAAGACTTAGAAAGTTAATAATTGTGGACAATGTTAGAAATGTCAGGAGAAACAAGAATTATGTAAAAGGATTGATGTAAGTCATTGTTTCCAAGAGAAAGGGAGACTGGAGTGTAAAAAAGCATTGTTTTTGGACGGCAATGAATAAATGACTGTTTTGCGATTTCTCTTGCTCAGAAAGAATTAGAAAGTTGATAATTGTGGGCAATGTTAGAAATGTCATGAGAAATAAGAATTATGTAAAAGGATTGATGTAAGTCATTGTTTCCAAGAGAAAGGGAGACTGGAGTGTAAAAAAGCGTTGTTTTTGGACTGCAATGAAGAAATGACTATGTTTTGCGATTTCTCCTGCTCAGAAAGACTTAGAAAGTTGATATTTTGTGGGCAATGTTAAAAATGTCAGGAGAAACAAGAATTATGTAAAAGGATTGATGTAAGTCATTGTTTCCAAGAGAAAGGGAGACTGGAGTGTAAAAAAGCATTGTTTTTGGACGGCAATGAATAAATGACTGTTTTGCGATTTCTCTTGCTCAGAAAGACTTAGAAAGTTGATAATTGTGGGCAATGTTAGAAATGTCATGAGAAACAAGAATTATGTAAAAGGATTGATGTAAGTCATTGTTTCCAAGAGAAAGGGAGACATGAGTGTAAAAAAGCGTTGTTTTTGGACTGCAATGAAGAAATGACTATGTTTTGCGATTTCTCCTGCTCAGAAAGACTTAGAAAGTTAATAATTGTGGGCAATGTTAGAAATGTCAGGAGAAACAAGAATTATGTAACAGGATTGATGTAAGTCATTGTTTCCAAGAGAAAGGGAGACAGGAGTGTAAAAAAGCGTTGTTTTTGGACGGCAATGAAGAAATGACTATATTTTGCGATTTCTCTTGCTCAGAAAGAATTAGAAAGTTGATAATTGTGGGCAATGTTAGAAATGTCATGAGAAATAAGAATTATGTAAAAGGATTGATGTAAGTCATTGTTTCAAAGAGAAAGGGAGACTGGAGTGTAAAAAAGTGTTGTTTTTGGACTGCAATGAAGAAATGACTATGTTTTGCGATTTCTCCTGCTCAGAAAGACTTAGAAAGTTAACAATTGTGGGCAATGTTAGAAATGTCAGGAGAAACAAGAATTATGTAAAAGGATTGATGTAAGTCATTGTTTCCAAGAGAAAGGGAGACTGGAGTGTAAAAAAGCGTTGTTTTTGGACTGCAATGAAGAAATGACTATGTTTTGCGATTTCTCCTGCTCAGAAAGACTTAGAAAGTTAATAATTGTGGACAATGTTAGAAATGTCATGAGAAACAAGAATTATGTAAAAGTATTGATGTAAGTCATTGTTTCCAAGAGAAAGGGAGACTGGAGTTTAAAAAAGCGTTGTTTTTGGACTGCAATGAAGAAATGACTATGTTTTGCGATTTCTCCTGCTCAGAAAGACTTAGAAAGTTGATATTTGTGGGCAATGTTAGAAATGTCAGGAGAAACAAGAATTATGTAAAAGGATTGATGTAAGTCATTGTTTCCAAGAGAAAGGGAGACTGGAGTGAAAAAAAGCATTGTTTTTGGACGGCAATGAATAAATGACTGTTTTGCGATTTCTCTTGCTCAGAAAGAATTAGAAAGTTGATAATTGTGGGCAATGTTAGAAATGTCATGAGAAACAAGAATTATGTAAAAGGATTGATGAAAGTCATTGTTTCCAGGAGAAAGGGAGACAGGAGTGTAAAAAAGCGTTGTTTTTGGACGGCAATGAAGAAATGACTATGTTTTGCGATTTCTCCTGCTCAGAAAGACTTAGAAAGTTGATAATTGTGGAAAATGTTAGAAATGTCAGGAGAAACAAGAATTATGTAAAAGGATTGATGTAAGTCATTGTTTCCAAGAGAAAGGGAGACTGGAGTGTAAAAAAGCGTTGTTTTTGGACTGCAATGAAGAAATGACTATGTTTTGCGATTTCTCCTGCTCAGAAAGACTTAGAAAGTTGATAATTGTGGGCAATGTTAGAAATGTCATGAGAAATAAGAATTATGTAAAAGGATTGATGTAAGTCATTGTTTCCAAGAGAAAGGGAGACTGGAGTGTAAAAAAGCGTTGTTTTTGGACTGCAATGAAGAAATGACTATGTTTTGCGATTTCTCCTGCTCAGAAAGACTTAGAAAGTTAATAATTGTGGACAATGTTAGAAATGTCAGGAGAAACAAGAATTATGTAAAAGGATTGATGTAAGTCATTGTTTCCAAGAGAAAGGGAGACTGGAGTGTAAAAAAGCATTGTTTTTGGACGGCAATGAATAAATGACTGTTTTGCGATTTCTCTTGCTCAGAAAGACTTAGAAAGTTGATATTTGTGGGCAATGTTAGAAATGTCATGAGAAACAAGAATTATGTAAAAGGATTTATGTAAGTCATTGTTTCCAGGAGAAAGGGAGACAGGAGTGTAAAAAAGCGTTGTTTTTGGACGGCAATGAAGAAATGACTATATTTTGCGATTTCTCCTGCTCAGAAAGACTTAGAAAGTTGATAATTGTGGGCAATGTTAGAAATGTCAGGAGAAACAAGAATTATGTAAAAGGATTGATGTAAGTCATTGATTCCAAGAGAAAGGGAGACTGGAGTGTAAAAAAGCGTTGTTTTTGGACGGCAATGAAGAAATGACTATGTTTTGCGATTTCTCCTGCTCAGAAAGACTTAGAAAGTAGATAATTGTGGGCAATGTTAGAAATGTCAGGAGAAACAAGAATTATGTAAAAGGATTGATGTAAGTCATTGTTTCCAAGAGAAAGGGAGACAGGAGTGTAAAAAAGCGTTGTTTTTGGACGGCAATGAAGAAATGACTATATTTTGCGATTTCTCTTGCTCAGAAAGGATTAGAAAGTTGATAATTGTGGGCAATGTTAGAAATGTCATGAGAAATAAGAATTATGTAAAAGGATTGATGTAAGTCATTGTTTCCAAGAGAAAGGGAGACTGGAGTGTAAAAAAGCGTTGTTTTTGGACTGCAATGAAGAAATGACTATGTTTTGCGATTTCTCCTGCTCAGAAAGACTTAGAAAGTTAATAATTGTGGGCAATGTTAGAAATGTCAGGAGAAACAAGAATTATGTAACAGGATTGATGTAAGTCATTGTTTCCAAGAGAAAGGGAGACAGGAGTGTAAAAAAGCGTTGTTTTTGGACGGCAATGAAGAAATGACTATATTTTGCGATTTCTCTTGCTCAGAAAGAATTAGAAAGTTGATAATTGTGGGCAATGTTAGAAATGTCATGAGAAATAAGAATTATGTAAAAGGATTGATGTAAGTCATTGTTTCCAAGAGAAAGGGAGACTGGAGTGTAAAAAAGTGTTGTTTTTGGACTGCAATGAAGAAATGACTATGTTTTGCGATTTCTCCTGCTCAGAAAGACTTAGAAAGTTAACAATTGTGGGCAATGTTAGAAATGTCAGGAGAAACAAGAATTATGTAAAAGGATTGATGTAAGTCATTGTTTCCAAGAGAAAGGGAGACTGGAGTGTAAAAAAGCGTTGTTTTTGGACTGCAATGAAGAAATGACTATGTTTTGCGATTTCTCCTGCTCAGAAAGACTTAGAAAGTTAATAATTGTGGACAATGTTAGAAATGTCATGAGAAACAAGAATTATGTAAAAGTATTGATGTAAGTCATTGTTTCCAAGAGAAGGGGAGACTGGAGTTTAAAAAAGCGTTGTTTTTGGACTGCAATGAAGAAATGACTATGTTTTGCGATTTCTCCTGCTCAGAAAGACTTAGAAAGTTGATATTTGTGGGCAATGTTAGAAATGTCAGGAGAAACAAGAATTATGTAAAAGGATTGATGTAAGTCATTGTTTCCAAGAGAAAGGGAGACTGGAGTGTAAAAAAGCATTGTTTTTGGACGGCAATGAATAAATGACTGTTTTGCGATTTCTCTTGCTCAGAAAGAATTAGAAAGTTGATAATTGTGGGCAATGTTAGAAATGTCATGAGAAACAAGAATTATGTAAAAGGATTGATGAAAGTCATTGTTTCCAGGAGAAAGGGAGACAGGAGTGTAAAAAAGCGTTGTTTTTGGACGGCAATGAAGAAATTACTATATTTTGCGATTTCTACTGCTCAGAAAGACTTAGAAAGTTGATAATTGTGGGCAATGTTAGAAATGTCAGGAGAAACAAGAATTATGTAAAAGGATTGATGTAAGTCATTGTTTCCAAGAGAAAGGGAGACAGGAGTGTAAAAAAGCGTTGTTTTTGGACGGCAATGAAGAAATGACTATATTTTGCGATTTCTCTTGCTCAGAAAGAATTAGAAAGTTGATAATTGTGGGCAATGTTAGAAATGTCATGAGAAATAAGAATTATGTAAAAGGATTGATGTAAGTCATTGTTTCCAAGAGAAAGGGAGACTGGAGTGTAAAAAAGTGTTGTTTTTGGACTGCAATGAAGAAATGACTATGTTTTGCGATTTCTCCTGCTCAGAAAGACTTAGAAAGTTAACAATTGTGGGCAATGTTAGAAATGTCAGGAGAAACAAGAATTATGTAAAAGGATTGATGTAAGTCATTGTTTCCAAGAGAAAGGGAGACTGGAGTGTAAAAAAGCGTTGTTTTTGGACTGCAATGAAGAAATGACTATGTTTTGCGATTTCTCCTGCTCAGAAAGACTTAGAAAGTTAATAATTGTGGACAATGTTAGAAATGTCATGAGAAACAAGAATTATGTAAAAGTATTGATGTAAGTCATTGTTTCCAAGAGAAAGGGAGACTGGAGTTTAAAAAAGCGTTGTTTTTGGACTGCAATGAAGAAATGACTATGTTTTGCGATTTTTCCTGCTCAGAAAGACTTAGAAAGTTGATATTTGTGGGCAATGTTAGAAATGTCAGGAGAAACAAGAATTATGTAAAAGGATTGATGTAAGTCATTGTTTCCAAGAGAAAGGGAGACTGGAGTGTAAAAAAGCATTGTTTTTGGACGGCAATGAATAAATGACTGTTTTGCGATTTCTCTTGCTCAGAAAGAATTAGAAAGTTGATAATTGTGGGCAATGTTAGAAATGTCATGAGAAACAAGAATTATGTAAAAGGATTGATGAAAGTCATTGTTTCCAGGAGAAAGGGAGACAGGAGTGTAAAAAAGCGTTGTTTTTGGACTGCAATGAAGAAATTACTATATTTTGCGATTTCTACTGCTCAGAAAGACTTAGAAAGTTGATAATTGTGGGCAATGTTAGAAATGTCAGGAGAAACAAGAATTATGTAAAAGGATTGATGTAAGTCATTGTTTCCAAGAGAAAGGGAGACAGGAGTGTAAAAAAGCGTTGTTTTTGGACGGCAATGAAGAAATGACTATATTTTGCGATTTCTCTTGCTCAGAAAGAATTAGAAAGTTGATAATTGTGGGCAATGTTAGAAATGTCATGAGAAATAAGAATTATGTAAAAGGATTGATGTAAGTCATTGTTTCCAAGAGAAAGGGAGACTGGAGTGTAAAAAAGCGTTGTTTTTGGACTGCAATGAAGAAATGACTATGTTTTGCGATTTCTCCTGCTCAGAAAGACTTAGAAAGTTGATATTTGTGGGCAATGTTAGAAATGTCAGGAGAAACAAGAATTATGTAAAAGGATTGATGTAAGTCATTGTTTCCAAGAGAAAGGGAGACTGGAGTGTAAAAAAGCATTGTTTTTGGACGGCAATGAATAAATGACTGTTTTGCGATTTCTCTTGCTCAGAAAGACTTAGAAAGTTGATATTTGTGGGCAATGTTAGAAATGTCATGAGAAACAAGAATTATGTAAAAGGATTTATGTAAGTCATTGTTTCCAGGAGAAAGGGAGACAGGAGTGTAAAAAAGCGTTGTTTTTGGACGGCAATGAAGAAATGACTATATTTTGCGATTTCTCATGCTCAGAAAGACTTAGAAAGTTGATAATTGTGGGCAATGTTGGAAATGTCAGGAGAAACAAGAATTATGTAAAAGGATTGATGTAAGTCATTGTTTCCAAGAGAAAGGGAGACAGGAGTGTAAAAAAGCGTTGTTTTTGGACGGCAATGACGAAATGACTATATTTTGCGATTTCTCTTGCTCAGAAAGAATTAGAAAGTTGATAATTGTGGGCAATGTTAGAAATGTCATGAGAAATAAGAATTATGTAAAAGGATTGATGTAAGTCATTGTTTCCAAGAGAAAGGGAGACTGGAGTGTAAAAAAGCGTTGTTTTTTAACGGCAATGAAGAAATGACTATGTTTTGCGATTTCTCCTGCTCAGAAAGACTTAGAAAGTTGATATTTGTGGGCAATGTTAGAAATGACAGGATAAACAAGAATTATGTAAAAGGATTGATGTAAGTCATTGTTTCCAAGAGAAAGGGAGACTGGAGTGTAAAAAAGCGTTGTTTTTGGACTGCAATGAAGAAATGACTATGTTTTGCGATTTCTCCTGCTCAGAAAGACTTAGAAAGTTGATAATTGTGGGCAATGTTAGAAATGTCATGAGAAACAAGAATTATGTAAAAGGATTGATGTAAGTCATTGTTTCCAAGAGAAAGTGAGACTGGAGTGTAAAAAAGCATTGTTTTTGGACGGCAATGAATAAATGACTGTTTTGCGATTTCTCTTGCTCAGAAACACTTAGAAAGTTGATAATTGTGGGTAATGTTAGAAATGTCATGAGAAACAAGAATTATGTAAAAGGATTGATGTAAGTCATTGTTTCCAAGAGAAAGGGAGACTGGAGTGTAAAAAAGCGTTGTTTTTGGACTGCAATGAAGAAATGACTATGTTTTGCGATTTCTCCTGCTCAGAAAGACTTAGAAAGTTAATAATTGTGGGCAATGTTAGAAATGTCAGGAGAAACAAGAATTATGTAAAAGGATTGATGTAAGTCATTGTTTCCAAGAGAAAGGGAGACAGGAGTGTAAAAAAGCCTTGTTTTTGGACTGCAATGAAGAAATGACTATGTTTTGCGATTTCTCCTGCTCAGAAAGACTTAGAAAGTTGATAATTGTGGAAAATGTTAGAAATGTCATGAGAAACAAGAATTATGTAAAAGGATTGATGTAAGTCATTGTTTCCAAGAGAGAGGGAGACTGGAGTGTAAAAAAGCATTGTTTTTGGACGGCAATGAATAAATGACTGTTTTGCGATTTCTCTTGCTCAGAAAGACTTAGAAAGTTGATAATTGTGGGTAATGTTAGAAATGTCATGAGAAACAAGAATTATGTAAAAGGATTGATGTAAGTCATTGTTTCCAAGAGAAAGGGAGACTGGAGTGTAAAAAAGCGTTGTTTTTGGACTGCAATGAAGAAATGACTATGTTTTGCGATTTCTCCTGCTCAGAAAGACTTAGAAAGTTAATAATTGTGGGCAATGTTAGAAATATCAGGAGAAACAAGAATTATGTAAAAGGATTGATGTAAGTCATTGTTTCCAAGAGAAAGGGAGACTGGAGTGTAAAAAAGCGTTGTTTTTGGACTGCAATTAAGAAATGACTATGTTTTGCGATTTCTCCTGCTCAGAAAGACTTAGAAAGTTAATAATTGTGGGCAATGTTAGAAATGACAGGAGAAACAAGAATTATGTAAAAGGATTGATGTAAGTCATTGTTTCCAAGAGAAAGGGAGACTGGAGTGTAAAAAAAGCATTGTTTTTGGACTCCAATGAAGAAATGACTATGTTTTGTGATTTCTCCTGCTCAGAAAGACTTAGAAAGTTGATATTTGTGGGCAATGTTAGAAATGACAGGATAAACAAGAATTATGTAAAAGGATTGATGTAAGTCATTGTTTCCAAGAGAAAGGGAGACTGGAGTGTAAAAAAGCGTTGTTTTTGGACGGCAATGAAGAAATGACTATATTTTGCGATTTCTCCTGCTCAGAAAGACTTAGAAAGTTGATAATTGTGGGCAATGTTAGAAATGTCAGGAGAAACAAGAATTATGTAAAAGGATTGATGTAAGTCATTGTTTCCAAGAGAAAGGGAGACAGGAGTGTAAAAAAGCGTTGTTTTTGGACGGCAATGAAGAAATGACTATATTTTGCGATTTCTCTTGCTCAGAAAGAATTAGAAAGTTGATAATTGTGGGCAATGTTAGAAATGTCATGAGAAATAAGAATTATGTAAAAGGATTGATGTAAGTCATTGTTTCCAAGAGAAAGGGAGACTGGAGTGTAAAAAAGCGTTGTTTTTGGACTGCAATGAAGAAATGACTATGTTTTGCGATTTCTCCTGCTCAGAAAGACTTAGAAAGTTAATAATTGTGGGCAATGTTAGAAATGTCAGGAGAAACAAGAATTATGTAAAAGGATTGATGTAAGTCATTGTTTCCAAGAGAAAGGGAGACAGGAGTGTAAAAAAGCGTTGTTTTTGGACGGCAATGAAGAAATGACTATGTTTTGCGATTTCTCCTGCTCAGAAAGACTTAGAAAGTTGATAATTGTGGAAAATGTTAGAAATGTCATGAGAAACAAGAATTATGTAAAAGGATTGATGTAAGTCATTGTTTCCAAGAGAAAGGGAGACTGGAGTGTAAAAAAGCATTGTTTTTGGACGGCAATGAATAAATGACTGTTTTGCGATTTCTCTTGCTCAGAAAGACTTAGAAAGTTGATAATTGTGGGCAATGTTAGAAATGTCAGGAGAAACAAGAATTATGTAAAAGGATTTATGTAAGTCATTGTTTCCAGGAGAAAGGGAGACAGGAGTGTAAAAAAGCGTTGTTTTTGGACGGCAATGAAGAAATGACTATATTTTGCGATTTCTCTTGCTCAGAAAGAATTAGAAAGTTGATATTTTGTGGGCAATGTTAAAAATGTCAGGAGAAACAAGAATTATGTAAAAGGATTGATGTAAGTCATTGTTTCCAAGAGAAAGGGAGACTGGAGTGTAAAAAAGCATTGTTTTTGGACGGCAATGAATAAATGACTGTTTTGCGATTTCTCTTGCTCAGAAAGACTTAGAAAGTTGATAATTGTGGGCAATGTTAGAAATGTCATGAGAAACAAGAATTATGTAAAAGGATTGATGTAAGTCATTGTTTCCAAGAGAAAGGGAGACATGAGTGTAAAAAAGCGTTGTTTTTAGACTGCAATGAAGAAATGACTATGTTTTGCGATTTCTCCTGCTCAGAAAGACTTAGAAAGTTAATAATTGTGGGCAATGTTAGAAATGTCAGGAGAAACAAGAATTATGTAACAGGATTGATGTAAGTCATTGTTTCCAAGAGAAAGGGAGACAGGAGTGTAAAAAAGCGTTGTTTTTGGACGGCAATGAAGAAATGACTATATTTTGCGATTTCTCTTGCTCAGAAAGAATTAGAAAGTTGATAATTGTGGGCAATGTTAGAAATGTCATGAGAAATAAGAATTATGTAAAAGGATTGATGTAAGTCATTGTTTCCAAGAGAAAGGGAGACTGGAGTGTAAAAAAGTGTTGTTTTTGGACTGCAATGAAGAAATGACTATGTTTTGCGATTTCTCCTGCTCAGAAAGACTTAGAAAGTTAACAATTGTGGGCAATGTTAGAAATGTCAGGAGAAACAAGAATTATGTAAAAGGATTGATGTAAGTCATTGTTTCCAAGAGAAAGGGAGACTGGAGTGTAAAAAAGCGTTGTTTTTGGACTGCAATGAAGAAATGACTATGTTTTGCGATTTCTCCTGCTCAGAAAGACTTAGAAAGTTAATAATTGTGGACAATGTTAGAAATGTCATGAGAAACAAGAATTATGTAAAAGTATTGATGTAAGTCATTGTTTCCAAGAGAAAGGGAGACTGGAGTTTAAAAAAGCGTTGTTTTTGGACTGCAATGAAGAAATGACTATGTTTTGCGATTTCTCCTGCTCAGAAAGACTTAGAAAGTTGATATTTGTGGCAATGTTAGAAATGTCAGGAGAAACAAGAATTATGTAAAAGGATTGATGTAAGTCATTGTTTCCAAGAGAAAGGGAGACTGGAGTGTAAAAAAGCATTGTTTTTGGACGGCAATGAATAAATGACTGTTTTGCGATTTCTCTTGCTCAGAAAGAATTAGAAAGTTGATAATTGTGGGCAATGTTAGAAATGTCATGAGAAACAAGAATTATGTAAAAGGATTGATGAAAGTCATTGTTTCCAGGAGAAAGGGAGACAGGAGTGTAAAAAAGCGTTGTTTTTGGACAGCAATGAAGAAATTACTATATTTTGCGATTTCTCCTGCTCAGAAAGACTTAGAAAGTTGATAATTGTGGGCAATGTCAGAAATGTCAGGAGAAACAAGAATTATGTAAAAGGATTGATGTAAGTCATTGTTTCCAAGAGAAAGGGAGACAGGAGTGTAAAAAAGCGTTGTTTTTGGACGGCAATGAAGAAATGACTATATTTTGCGATTTCTCTTGCTCAGAAAGAATTAGAAAGTTGATAATTGTGGGCAATGTTAGAAATGTCATGAGAAATAAGAATTATGTAAATGGATTGATGTAAGTCATTGTTTCCAAGAGAAAGGAGACTGGAGTGTAAAAAAGCGTTGTTTTTGGACGGCAATGAAGAAATTACTATATTTTGCGATTTCTCCTGCTCAGAAAGACTTAGAAAGTTGATAATTGTGGGCAATGTTAGAAATGTCAGGAGAAACAAGAATTATGTAAAAGGATTGATGTAAGTCATTGTTTCCAAGAGAAAGGGAGACAGGAGTGTAAAAAAGCGTTGTTTTTGGACGGCAATGAAGAAATGACTATATTTTGCGATTTCTCTTGCTCAGAAAGGATTAGAAAGTTGATAATTGTGGGCAATGTTAGAAATGTCATGAGAAATAAGAATTATGTAAAAGGATTGATGTAAGTCATTGTTTCCAAGAGAAAGGGAGACTGGAGTGTAAAAAAGCGTTGTTTTTGGACTGCAATGAAGAAATGACTATGTTTTGCGATTTCTCCTGCTCAGAAAGACTTAGAAAGTTAATAATTGTGGGCAATGTTAGAAATGTCAGGAGAAACAAGAATTATGTAAAAGGATTGATGTAAGTCATTGTTTCCAAGAGAAAGGGAGACAGGAGTGTAAAAAAGCGTTGTTTTTGGACGGCAATGAAGAAATGACTATGTTTTGCGATTTCTCCTGCTCAGAAAGACTTAGAAAGTTGATAATTGTGGAAAATGTTAGAAATGTCATGAGAAACAAGAATTATGTAAAAGGATTGATGTAAGTCATTGTTTCCAAGAGAAAGGGAGACTGGAGTGTAAAAAAGCATTGTTTTTGGACGGCAATGAATAAATGACTGTTTGCGATTTCTCTTGCTCAGAAAGACTTAGAAAGTTGATAATTGTGGGCAATGTTAGAAATGTCATGAGAAACAAGAATTATGTAAAAGGATTGATGTAAGTCATTGTTTCCAAGAGAAAGGGAGAGACATGAGTGTAAAAAAGCGTTGTTTTTGGACTGCAATGAAGAAATGACTATGTTTTGCGATTTCTCCTGCTCAGAAAGACTTAGAAAGTTAATAATTGTGGGCAATGTTAGAAATGTCAGGAGAAACAAGAATTATGTAACAGGATTGATGTAAGTCATTGTTTCCAAGAGAAAGGGAGACTGGAGTGTAAAAAAGTGTTGTTTTTGGACTGCAATGAAGAAATGACTATGTTTTGCGATTTCTCCTGCTCAGAAAGACTTAGAAAGTTAACAATTGTGGGCAATGTTAGAAATGTCAGGAGAAACAAGAATTATGTAAAAGGATTGATGTAAGTCATTGTTTCCAAGAGAAAGGGAGACTGGAGTGTAAAAAAGCGTTGTTTTTGGACTGCAATGAAGAAATGACTATGTTTTGCGATTTCTCCTGCTCAGAAAGACTTAGAAAGTTAATAATTGTGGACAATGTTAGAAATGTCATGAGAAACAAGAATTATTTAAAAGGATTGATGTAAGTCATTGTTTCCAAGAGAAAGGGAGACTGGAGTGTAAAAAAGCGTTGTTTTTGGACTGCAATGAAGAAATGACTATGTTTTGCGATTTCTCCTGCTCAGAAAGACTTAGAAAGTTAATAATTGTGGACAATGTTAGAAATGTCAGGAGAAACAAGAATTATGTAAAAGGATTGATGTAAGTCATTGTTTCCAAGAGAAAGGGAGACTGGAGTGTAAAAAAGCATTGTTTTTGGACGGCAATGAATAAATGACTGTTTTGCGATTTCTCTTGCTCAGAAAGAATTAGAAAGTTGATAATTGTGGGCAATGTTAGAAATGTCATGAGAAATAAGAATTATGTAAAAGGATTGATGTAAGTCATTGTTTCCAAGAGAAAGGGAGACTGGAGTGTAAAAAAGCGTTGTTTTTGGACTGCAATGAAAAAATGACTATGTTTTGCGATTTCTCCTGCTCAGAAAGACTTAGAAAGTTGATATTTGTGGGCAATGTTAGAAATGTCAGGAGAAACAAGAATTATGTAAAAGGATTGATGTAAGTCATTGTTTCCAAGAGAAAGGGAGACTGGAGTGTAAAAAAGCATTGTTTTTGGACGGCAATGAATAAATGACTGTTTTGCGATTTCTCTTGCTCAGAAAGACTTAGAAAGTTGATATTTGTGGGCAATGTTAGAAATGTCATGAGAAACAAGAATTATGTAAAAGGATTTATGTAAGTCATTGTTTCCAGGAGAAAGGGAGACAGGAGTGTAAAAAAGCGTTGTTTTTGGACGGCAATGAAGAAATGACTATATTTTGCGATTTCTCCTGCTCAGAAAGACTTAGAAAGTTGATAATTGTGGGCAATGTTAGAAATGTCAGGAGAAACAAGAATTATGTAAAAGGATTGATGTAAGTCATTGATTCCAAGAGAAAGGGAGACTGGAGTGTAAAAAAGCGTTGTTTTTGGACGGCAATGAAGAAATTACTATATTTTGCGATTTCTCCTGCTCAGAAAGACTTAGAAAGTTGATAATTGTGGGCAATGTTAGAAATGTCAGGAGAAACAAGAATTATGTAAAAGGATTGATGTAAGTCATTGTTTCCAAGAGAAAGGGAGACAGGAGTGTAAAAAAGCGTTGTTTTTGGACGGCAATGAAGAAATGACTATATTTTGCGATTTCTCTTGCTCAGAAAGGATTAGAAAGTTGATAATTGTGGGCAATGTTAGAAATGTCATGAGAAATAAGAATTATGTAAAAGGATTGATGTAAGTCATTGTTTCCAAGAGAAAGGGAGACTGGAGTGTAAAAAAGCGTTGTTTTTGGACTGCAATGAAGAAATGACTATGTTTTGCGATTTCTCCTGCTCAGAAAGACTTAGAAAGTTAATAATTGTGGGCAATGTTAGAAATGTCAGGAGAAACAAGAATTATGTAAAAGGATTGATGTAAGTCATTGTTTCCAAGAGAAAGGGAGACAGGAGTGTAAAAAAGCGTTGTTTTTGGACGGCAATGAAGAAATGACTATGTTTTGCGATTTCTCCTGCTCAGAAAGACTTAGAAAGTTGATAATTGTGGAAAATGTTAGAAATGTCATGAGAAACAAGAATTATGTAAAAGGATTGATGTAAGTCATTGTTTCCAAGAGAAAGGGAGACTGGAGTGTAAAAAAGCATTGTTTTTGGACGGCAATGAATAAATGACTGTTTTGCGATTTCTCTTGCTCAGAAAGACTTAGAAAGTTGATAATTGTGGGCAATGTTAGAAATGTCATGAGAAACAAGAATTATGTAAAAGGATTGATGTAAGTCATTGTTTCCAAGAGAAAGGGAGACATGAGA
>NW_027446208.1:0-73654 GCF_038048845.1 Mixophyes fleayi | reverse complement strand
TATGAATCATGAATCATGAATTGAATCATGAATCATGAATTGAATCATGAATTGAATCATGAATCATAAATCATGAAATGAATCATGAATTAAATCATGAAATAAATCATGAATCATGAATTGAATCATGAATTATGAAATGAATCATTAATTGATTCATGAATTGAATGATGAATCATGAATTGAATTATGAATCATGAATCGAATCATGAATCATGAATCGTGAATTGAATTATGAATCATGAATTGAATCATGAATCATGAATTATGAATCTTTTCATGAATCATGAATCATGAATTCATTCATGAATCATGAATCATGAATCATGAATCGAATCATGAATCATGAATCGAATCATGAATTGAATCATGAATCATGAATTGAATCATGAATCATGAATTATAAATCATGAATCAAATCATGAATCATGAATTGAATCATGAATCATGAATTGAAACATGATATGAATCATGAATCGAATCATGAATCATGAATCATGAATTGAATCATGAATCATGAATCATGAATCGAATCATGAATCATGAATCATGAATTGAATCATGAATCATGAATTGAATCATGAATTGAATCATGAATCATAAATCATGAAATGAATCATGAATTAAATCATGAAATAAATCATGAATCATGAATTGAATCATGAATTATGAAATGAATCATTAATTGATTCATGAATTGAATGATGAATCATGAATTGAATTATGAATCATGAATCGAATCATGAATCATGAATCGTGAATCGTGAATTGAATCATGAATCATGAATTGAATCATGAATCATGAATTATGAATCTTTTCATGAATCATGAATCATGAATCGAATCATGAATCATGAATCGAATCATGAATTGAATCATGAATCATGAATTGAAACATGATATGAATCATGAATCATGAATCATGAAATGAATCATGAATTAAATCATGAAATTAATCATGAATCATGAATTATGAAATGAATCATGAACTGAATCATGAATTGAGTCATGAATCATGAATTGAATTATGAATCATGAATTGAATCATGAATCATGAATCATGACTCGAATCATGAATCATTAATCGAATCATGAATCATGAATTAAATCATGAATTGAATTATGAATCATGAAATGAATCATGGATCGAATCATGAATCATGAATCGAATCGTGAATCGAATCATGAATTATGAATTGAATCATGAATTGAATCATGAATCATGAATCATGAAATGAATCATGAATTGTGAATCGAATCATGAATCATGAATCGAATCATGAATCATGAATTGAATCAAGAATCATGAGATGATTAATGAATTGAATCATGAATCGAATCATGAATTGAATCATGTATCATGAATTCAATCATGAATCATGAATTATGAATCTAATCATGAATCATGAATCATGAATCATGAATTGAATCATGAAATGAATCATGAATTGAATCATGAATTGAATCATGAATCATGAATCGAATCATGAATCATGAATTGAATCATGAATCATGAATTGAATCATGAATCATGAATTATGAATCTAATCATGAATCATAAATTGAATCATGAATCATGAATTGAATCTTGAATTGAATCATGAATCATGAATCGAATCATGAATCGAATCATGAATCATTAATCATGAATCATGAATCAAATCTTGAATCATGAATCGAATCATGAATCATGAATTATGAATCTTTTCATGAATCATGAATCATGAATCGAATCATGAATCATGAATCGAATCATGAATTGAATCATGCATCATGAATTGAATCATGAATCATGAATTATAAATCATGAATCAAATCATGATTCATGAATCATGAATTGAATCATGAATCATGAATTGAAACATGAATTGAATCATGAATCATGAAATGAATCATGAATTAAATCATGAAATGAATCATGAATCATGAATTGAATCATGAATTATGAAATGAATCATGAATTGAATCATGAATTGAGTCATGAATCATGAATTGAATCATGAATCATGAATCGAATCATGAATCATGAATTAAATCATGAATTGAATCATGAATCATGAATCGAATCATGAATCATGAATTAAATCATGAATTGAATCATGAATCATGAATCATGAAATGAATCATGAATCATGAATTCAATCATGAATCGAATCATGAATCGTGAATCGAATCATGAATCATGAATTAAATCATTAATCATGAATTGTATCATGAAATGAATCATGAATTGAATCATGAATCATGAATCGAATCATGAATCATGAATTGAAACATGAATCATGAATCAAATTATGAATCATGAATCATGAATTGAATCATGAATCATGAATTGAATCATGAATTGAATTATGAATCATAAATCATGAAATGAATCATGAATTAAATCATGAAATAAATCATGAATCATGAATTGAATGATGAATTATGAAATGAATCATTAATTGATTCATGAATTGAATGATGAATCATGAATTGAATTATGAATCATGAATCGAATCATGAATCATGAATCGTGAATCGTGAATTGAATCATGAATCATGAATTGAATCATGAATCATGAATTATGAATCTTTTCATGAATCATGAATCATGAATTCATTCATGAATCATGAATCATGAATCATGAATCGAATCATGAATCATGAATCGAATCATGAATTGAATCATGAATCATGAATTGAATCATGAATCATGAATTATAAATCATGAATCAAATCATGAATCATGAATCATGAATTGAATCATGAATCATGAATTGAAACATGATATGAATCATGAATCGAATCATGAATCATGAATCATGAATTGAATCATGAATCATGAATCATGAATCGAATCATGAAATGAATAATGAATCATGAAATGAATCATGAATCATGAATTGAATCATGAATAATGAATCGAATCAGGAATCATGACTCGAATCATGAATCATGAATTGAATCATGAATCATGCATTGAATCATGAATCATGAATTGAATCATCAATTTAATCATGAATCATTAATCATGAGTCATGAATTGAATCATGAATCATGAATCGAATCATGAATTATGAATTGAATCATTAATTGAATCATGAATCATGAATCATGAAATGAATCATGAATCATGAATCGAATCATGAATCATGAATCATGAATTATGAATTGAATCATAAATCATGAATCATGAATCATGAATTGAATCATGAATCATGAAACGAATCATGAATCATGAATTGAATCATGATTTATGAATTGAGTCATGAATCATGAATCGAATCATGAATCATGAATCATGAATTGAATCATGAATCATGAATCATGAATCGAATCATGAATTGAATAATGAATCATGAAATGAATCATGAATCATGAATTGAATCATGAATAATGAATCGAATCATGAATCATGACTCGAATCATGAATCATGAATTGAATCATGAATCATACATTGAATCATGAATCATGAAATGAATCATGAATCATGAATTGAATCATGAATAATGAATCGAATCATGAATCATGACTCGAATCATGAATCATGAATTGAATCATGAATCATGCATTGAATCATGAATCATGAATTGAATCATCAATTGAATCATGAATCATGAATCATGAAATGAATCATGAATCATGAATCATGAATCATGACTCAAATCATGAATCATGACTCATGAATTGATTCATGAATCATGAATCATGAATCAAATCATGAATCATGAATCATGAATTGATTCATGAATCATGAATTGAATCATGAATCATGAATCATGAAATTAATCATGAATTAAATAATGAAGTGAATCATGAATCATGAATCATGAATTGAATCATGAATCATGAATCATGAATCATGAATCATGAATCGAATCATGAATTGAATAATGAATCATGAAATGAATCATGAATCATGAATTGAATCATGAATAATGAATCGAATCATGAATCATGACTCGAATCATGAATCATGAATTGAATCATGAATCATGCATTGAATCATGAATCATGAATTGAATCATCAATTTAATCATGAATCATTAATCATGAGTCATGAATTGAATCATGAATCATGAATCGAATCATGAATTATGAATTGAATCATTAATTGAATCATGAATCATGAATCATGAAATGAATCATGAATCATGAATCGAATCATGAATCATGAATCATGAATTATGAATTGAATCATAAATCATGAATCATGAATCATGAATTGAATCATGAATCATGAAACGAATCATGAATCATGAATTGAATCATGATTTATGAATCGAGTCATGAATCATGAATCGAATCATGAATCATGAATCATGAATTGAATCATGAATCATGAATCATGAATCGAATAATGAATCATGAATCGAATCATGAATTGAATAATGAATCATGAAATGAATCATGAATCATGAATTGAATCATGAATAATGAATCGAATCATGAATCATGACTCGAATCATGAATCATGAATTGAATCATGAATCATGAATCGAATCATGAATTGAATAATGAATCATGAAATGAATCATGAATCATGAATTGAATCATGAATAATGAATCGAATCATGAATCATGATTTGAATCATGTATCATGAATTGAATCATGAATCATGAATTGAATCATTAATTGAATCATGAATCATGAATCATGAAATGAATCATGAATCATGAATCGAATCATGAATCATGAATCATGAATTATGAATCATGAATTGAATCATGAATCATGAATTATGAATCTAATCATGAATCATGAATCATGAATCATAAATTGAATCATGAATCATGAATCGAATCATGAATCATGAATCATGAATTCAATCATGAATCATGAATTCAATAATGAATTAAATCATGAATTAAATCATGAATTAAATCATGAATTAAATCATGAATCATGAATCGAATCATGAATCATGAATCATGAATTATGAATCATGAATTAAATCATGAATCATGAATTATGAATCTAATCATGAATCATGAATCATGAATCATAAATTGAATCATGAATCATGAATCGAATCATGAATCATGAATCATGAATTCAATCATGAATCATGAATTCAATAATGAATTAAATCATGAATTAAATCATGAATTAAATCATGAATTAAATCATGAATCATGAATCGAATCATGAATCATGAATCGAATCATGAATCATGAATCGTGAATCGAATCATGAATCGTGAATTGAATCATGAATCATGAACTGAATCATGAATGGAATCATGAATTATGAAATGAATCTTGAATCATGAATTGTATCATGAATCGAATCATGAATCATGAATTGAATCATGAAATGAATCATGAATTGAATCATGAATCGAATCATGAATCATGAATTGAATCATGAATCATGAATCATAAATCATGAATCATGAATCATAAATCATGAATCATGAATTAAATCATGAATCATAAATCGAATCATGATTAATGAATCATGAATCATGAATCATGAATTGAATCATGAATCATGAATCATGAATCGAATCATGAATCATGAATTAAATCATGAATCTTGAATCGAATCATAAATCATGAATCATGAATCATGAATTGAATCATGAATCATGAATCATGAATCGAATCATGAATCATGAATCGAATCATGAATCATGAATTGAATCATGAATCATGAATCATAAAATGAATCATGAATTTAATCATGAAATGAATTATGAATCATTAATTGAATCATAAATCATGAATCATGAATTAAATCATGAATCATGAACTGAATCATGAATTAAATCATGAATCATGAAATGAATCATGAATAGAATCACAAATCTTGAAATGAATCATTAATTTAATCATGAATCATGAATTAAATCATGAAACATGAATCATGAATCATGAATTGAATTATGAATCATGAATCGAATCATGAATCATGAATCATGAATTGAATCATGAATCATGAATTGAATCATGAATCATGAATTGAATCATGAATTGAATCATGAATCATGAATCGAATCATGAATCAGGAATTGAATCATGAATCATGAATCATGAATCATGAATTATAAATCATGAATCATGAATTACAAATCATGAATCATGAATCGAATCATGAATCATGAATTGAATCATTAAATGAATCATGAATTGAATTATGAATCATGAATCGAATCATGAATCATGAATCATGACTTGAATCATGAATTGAATCATGAATCATGAATTGAATCATGAATCATGAATTGAATCATGAATTGAATCATGAATCATGAATCGAATCATGAATCAGGAATTGAATCATGAATCATGAATCATGAATCATGAATTATAAATCATGAATCATGAATTGAATCATGAATCATGAATCATGAATTGAATCATAAATTGAATCATGAATCATGAATCGAATTAAGAATCAGGAATTGAATCATGAATCATGAATCATGAATCATGAATCGAATCATGAATCATGAATCATAAATTGAATCATTAATCATGAACTGAATCATGAATTGAATCATGAATCATGAATCATGAAATGAATCATGAATTCAATCATGAATCGAATCATGAATCGGGAATCGAATCATGAATCGTGAATCGAATCATGAATCATGAATTGAATCATGAATCATGAATTCAATCATGAATCGAATCATGAATCGTGAATCGAATCATGAATCATGAATTGAATCATGAATCATGAATTGTATCATGAATTGAATCATGAATCGAGTCATGAATCATGAATTGAATTATGAATCATGAATCGAATCATGAATCATGAATTGAATCATGAATTGAATCATAAATCATGAATCATGAATTATGAATTGAATCATAAATCATGAATCATGAACTAAATCATGAATTGAATCATGAATCATGAAATGAATCATGAATCATGAATCATGAATTATGAATTGAATCATAAATCATGAATCATGAACTAAATCATGAATTGAATCATGAATCATGAAATGAATCATGAATCGAATTATGAATCATGAATCGAATCATGAATCATGAATTGAATCCTGAATCATGAATTGAATCATGAACCATGAATTATGAATCATGAATTGAATCATGAATTGAATCATGAATCATGAATCGAATCATGAATCATGAATTGAATCATGAATCATGAATCGAATCATGAATCATGATTTGAATCATGAATCATGAAATGAATCATGAATTGAATCATGAATTGAATCATGAATCATAAATCGAATTATGAATCATGAATTGACTCCTGAATCATGAATTGAATCATGAATCATGAATTATGAATCTAATCATGAATCATGAATCATGAATCATGAATCATGAATTGAATCATGAAATGAATCATGAAATGAATCATGAATCATGAATTGAATCATGAATCATGAATTATGAATCTAATCATGAATCATGAATCATGAATTGAATCATGAATCATGAATTATGAATCATGAATCATGAATCATGAATCATGAATTGAATCATGAATCATGAATTGAATCATGAATCATGAATTGAATCATGAATCATGAATCAAATCATGAATTAAATCATGAATCATGAAATGAATCATGAATTGAATCATAAATTGAATCATGAATCATGAATCATGAATTGAATCATGAATCATGAATCATGAATCATGAATTATAAATCATGAATCATGAATTATAAATCATGAATCATGAATCGAATCATGAATCATGAATTGAATCATTAAATGAATCATGAATTGAATTATGAATCATGAATCGAATCATGAATCATGAATCATGACTTGAATCATGAATTGAATCATGAATCATGAATTGAATCATGAATCATGAATTGAATCATGAATTGAATCATGAATCATGAATCGAATCATGAATCAGGAATTGAATCATGAATCATGAATCATGAATCATGAATTATAAATCATGAATCATGAATTGAATCATGAATCATGAATCATGAATTGAATCATAAATTGAATCATGAATCATGAATCGAATTAAGAATCAGGAATTGAATCATGAATCATGAATCATGAATCATGAATCATGAATCGAATCATGAATCATGAATCATAAATTGAATCATTAATCATGAACTGAATCATGAATTGAATCATGAATCATGAATCATGAAATGAATCATGAATTCAATCATGAATCGAATCATGAATCGGGAATCGAATCATGAATCGTGAATCGAATCATGAATCATGAATTGAATCATGAATCATGAATTCAATCATGAATCGAATCATGAATCGTGAATCGAATCATGAATCATGAATTGAATCATGAATCATGAATTGTATCATGAATTGAATCATGAATCGAGTCATGAATCATGAATTGAATTATGAATCATGAATCGAATCATGAATTGAATCATGAATTGAATCATAAATCATGAATCATGAATTATGAATTGAATCATAAATCATGAATCATGAACTAAATCATGAATTGAATCATGAATCATGAAATGAATCATGAATCATGAATCATGAATTATGAATTGAATCATAAATCATGAATCATGAACTAAATCATGAATTGAATCATGAATCATGAAATGAATCATGAATTGAATCATGAATCATAAATCGAATCATGAATCATGAATTGACTCCTGAATCATGAATTGAATCATGAATCATGAATTATGAATCTAATCATGAATCATGAATCATGAATCATGAATCATGAATTGAATCATGAAATGAATCATGAAATGAATCATGAATCATGAATTGAATCATGAATCATGAATTATGAATCTAATCATGAATCATGAATCATGAATTGAATCATGAATCATGAATCATGAATCATGAATCATGAATCATGAATCATGAATCATGAATTGAATCATGAATCATGAATTGAATCATGAATCATGAATCAAATCATGAATTAAATTATGAATCATGAAATGAATCATGAATTGAATCATAAATTGAATCATGAATCATGAATCATGAATTGAATCATGAATCATGAATCAAATCATGAATCTTGAATCGAATCATGAATCATGAATCGAATCATGAATCATGAATTGAATCATGAATCATGAATCATAAAATGAATCATGAATTTAATCATGAAATGAATTATGAATCATTAATTGAATCATGAATCATGAATCTTAATTTGAATCATAAATCATGAATCATGATTTAAATCATGAATCATGAACTGAATCATGAATTAAATCATGAATCATGAAATAAATCATGAATTGAATCACAAATCTTGAAATGAATCATTAATTTAATCATGAATCATGAATTAAATCATGAAACATGAATCATGAATCATGAATTTAATTATGAATCATGAATCGAATCATGAATCATGAATCATGAATTGAATCATGAATTGAATCATGAATCATGAATTGAATCATGAATCATGAATTGAATCATGAATTGAATCATGAATCATGAATCGAATCATGAATCAGGAATTGAATCATGAATCATGAATCATGAATCATGAATCATGAATTATAAATCATGAATCATGAATTGAATCATGAATCATGAATTGAATCATGAATCATGAATTGAATCATGAATTGAATCATGAATCATGAATCGAATCATGAATCAGGAATTGAATCATGAATCATGAATCATGAATCATGAAATAAATCATGAATTGAATCACAAATCTTGAAATGAATCATTAATTTAATCATGAATCATGAATTGAATCATGAATCATGAATTGAATCATGAATCATGAATTGAATCATGAATTGAATCATGAATCATGAATCGAATCATGAATCAGGAATTGAATCATGAATCATGAATCATGAAATAAATCATGAATTGAATCACAAATCTTGAAATGAATCATTAATTTAATCATGAATCATGAATTAAATCATGAAACATGAATCATGAATCATGAATTGAATTATGAATCATGAATCGAATCATGAATCATGAATCATGAATTGAATCATGAATTGAATCATGAATCATGAATTGAATCATGAATCATGAATTGAATCATGAATTGAATCATGAATCATGAATCGAATCATGAATCAGGAATTGAATCATGAATCATGAATCATGAATCATGAATCATGAATTATAAATCATGAATCATGAATTGAATCATGAATCATGAATTGAATCATGAATCATGAATTGAATCATGAATTGAATCATGAATCATGAATCGAATCATGAATCAGGAATTGAATCATGAATCATGAATCATGAAATAAATCATGAATTGAATCACAAATCTTGAAATGAATCATTAATTTAATCATGAATCATGAATTAAATCATGAAACATGAATCATGAATCATGAATTGAATTATGAATCATGAATCGAATCATGAATCATGAATCATGAATTGAATCATGAATTGAATCATGAATCATGAATTGAATCATGAATCATGAATTGAATAATGAATTGAATCATGAATCATGAATAGAATCATGAATCAGGAATTGAATCATGAATCATGAATCATGAATCATGAATCATGAATTATAAATCTTGAATCATGAATTGAATCATGAATCATTAATCATGAATTGAATCATGAATTGAATCATGAATCATGAATCGAATTATGAATCAGGAATTGAATCATGAATCATGAATCATGAATAATGAATCATCAATCGAATCATGAATCATGAATCATAAATTGAATCATTAATCATGAACTGAATCATGAATTGAATCATGAATCATGAATCATGAAATGAATCATGAATTCAATCATGAATTGAATAATGAATCGTGAATCGAATCATGAATCGTGAATCGAATCATGAATCATGAATTGAATCATGATTCATGAATTGAATCATGAATCATGATTCGTGAATTGAATCATGAATCATGAATCGTGAATTGAATCATGAATCATGAATTGAATCATGAATTATGAATCTTTTCATGAATCATGAATTATGAATCGAATCATGAATCATGAATCGAATCATGAATTGAATCATGAATCATGAATTGAATCATAAATCATGAATTATAAATCATGAATCAAATCATGATTCATGAATCATGAATTGAATCATGAATCATGAATTGAAACATGAATTGAATCATGAATCATGAATCATGAAATGAATCATGAATTAAATCATGAAATGAATCATGAATCATGAATTGAATCATGAATTATGAAATGAATCATGAATTGAATCATGAATTGAGTCATGATTCATGAATTGAATCATGAATCATGAATCGAATCATGAATCATGAATTAAATCATGAATTGAATCATGAATCATGAATCATGAAATGAATCATGAATCATGAATTCAATCATGAATCGATTCATGAATCGTGAATCGAATCATGAATCATGAATTAAATCATTAATCATGAATTGTATCATGAAATGAATCATGAATTGAATCATGAATCATGAATCGAATCATGAATCATGAATTGAAACATGAATCATGAATCAAATCATGAATCATGAATCATGAATTGAATCATGAATCATGAATTGAATCATGAATTGAATCATGAATCATAAATCATGAAATGAATCATGAATTAAATCATGAAATAAATCATGAATCATGAATTGAATCATGAATTATGAAATGAATCATTAATTGATTCATGAATTGAATGATGAATCATGAATTGAATTATGAATCATGAATCGAATCATGAATCATGAATCGTGAATCGTGAATTGAATCATGAATCATGAATTGAATCATGAATCATGAATTATGAATCTTTTCATGAATCATGAATCATGAATTCATTCATGAATCATGAATCATGAATCATGAATCGAATCATGAATCATGAATCATGAATCGAATCATGAATTGAATCATGAATCATGAATTGAATCATGAATCATGAATTATAAATCATGAATCAAATCATGAATCATGAATCATGAATTGAATCATGAATCATGAATTGAAACATGATATGAATCATGAATCGAATCATGAATCATGAATCATGAATTGAATCATGAATCATGAATCATGAATCGAATCATGAATTGAATAATGAATCATGAAATGAATCATGAATAATGAATCGAATCATGAATCATGAATTGAATCATGAATCATGCATTGAATCATGAATCATGAATTGAATCATCAATTGAATCATGAATCATTAATCATGAATCATGAATTGAATCATGAATCATGAATCGAATCATGAATTATGAATTGAATCATTAATTGAATCATGAATCATGAATCATGAAATGAATCATGAATCATGAATCGAATCATGAATCATGAATCATGAATTATGAATTGAATCATAAATCATGAATCATGAATCATGAATTGAATCATGAATCATGAAACGAATCATGAATCATGAATTGAATCATGATTTATGAATCGAGTCATGAATCATGAATCGAATCATGAATCATGAATCATGAACTGAATCATGAATCATGAATCATGAATCGAATCATGAATTGAATCACAAATCTTGAAATGAATCATTAATTTAATCATGAATCATGAATTAAATCATGAAACATGAATCATGAATCATGAATTGAATTATGAATCATGAATTGAATCATGAATCATGAATTGAATCATGAATTGAATCATGAATCATGAATCGAATCAGGAATCAGGAATTGAATCATGAATCATGAATCATGAATCATGAATCATGAATTATAAATCATGAATCATGAATTATAAATCATGAATCATGAATCGAATCATGAATCATGAATTGAATCATTAAATGAATCATGAATTGAATTATGAATCATGAATCGAATCATGAATCATGAATCATGACTTGAATCATGAATTGAATCATGAATCATGAATTGAATCATGAATCATGAATTGAATCATGAATTGAATCATGAATCATGAATCGAATCATGAATCAGGAATTGAATCATGAATCATGAATCATGAATCATGAATTATAAATCATGAATCATGAATTGAATCATGAATCATGAATCATGAATTGAATCATAAATTGAATCATGAATCATGAATCGAATTAAGAATCAGGAATTGAATCATGAATCATGAATCATGAATCATGAATCGAATCATGAATCATGAATCATAAATTGAATCATTAATCATGAACTGAATCATGAATTGAATCATGAATCATGAATCATGAAATGAATCATGAATTGAATCATGAATCGAATCATGAATCGGGAATCGAATCATGAATCGTGAATCGAATCATGAATCATGAATTGAATCATGAATCATGAATTGTATCATGAAATGAATCATGAATTGAATCATGAATCATGAAATGAATCATGAATCATGAATTCAATCATGAATCGAATCATGAATCGTGAATCGAATCATGAATCATGAATTGAATCATGAATCATGAATTGTATCATGAATTGAATCATGAATCGAGTCATGAATCATGAATTGAATTATGAATCATGAATCGAATCATGAATCATGAATCATGAATTGAATCATGAATTGAATCATAAATCATGAATCATGAATTATGAATTGAATCATAAATCATGAATCATGAACTAAATCATGAATTGAATCATGAATCATGAAATGAATCATGAATCATGAATCATGAATTATGAATTGAATCATAAATCATGAATCATGAACTAAATCATGAATTGAATCATGAATCATGAAATGAATCATGAATCGAATTATGAATCATGAATCGAATCATGAATCATGAATTGAATCCTGAATCATGAATTGAATCATGAACCATGAATTATGAATCATGAATTGAATCATGAATTGAATCATGAATCATGAATCGAATCATGAATCATGAATTGAATCATGAATCATGAATCGAATCATGAATCATGATTTGAATCATGAATCATGAAATGAATCATGAATTGAATCATGAATTGAATCATGAATCATAAATCGAATCATGAATCATGAATTGACTCCTGAATCATGAATTGAATCATGAATCATGAATTATGAATCTAATCATGAATCATGAATCATGAATCATGAATCATGAATCATGAATCATGAATTGAATCATGAAATGAATCATGAAATGAATCATGAATCATGAATTGAATCATGAATCAAGAATTATGAATCTAATCATGAATCATGAATCATGAATTGAATCATGAATCATGAATCATGAATCATGAATCAAATCATGAATCATGAATCATGAATTGAATCATGAATCATGAATTGAATCATGAATCATGAATCAAATCATGAATTAAATCATGAATCATGAAATGAATCATGAATTGAATCATAAATTATATCATGAATCATGAATCATGAATTGAATCATGAATCATGAATTAAATCATGAATCTTGAATCGAATCATGAATCATGAATCGAATCATGAATCATGAATTGAATCATGAATCATGAATCATAAAATGAATCATGAATTTAATCATGAAATGAATCATGAATCTTAATTTGATTCATAAATCATGAATCATGAATTAAATCATGAATCATGAACTGAATCATGAATTAAATCATGAATTAAATCATGAATCATGAATTAAATCATGAAACATGAATTATGAATCATGAATTGAATTATGAATCATGAATCGAATCATGAATCATGAATCATGAATTGAATCATGAATTGAATCATGAATCATGAATTGAATCATGAATCATGAATTGAATCATGAATTGAATCATGAATCATGAATCGAATCATGAATCAGGAATTGAATCATGAATCATGAATCATGAATCATGAATCATGAATTATAAATCATGAATCATGAATTGAATCATGAATCATGAATTGAATCATGAATCATGAATTGAATCATGAATTGAATCATGAATCATGAATCGAATCATGAATCAGGAATTGAATCATGAATCATGAATCATGAATCATGAATCATGAATTATAAATCATGAATCATGAATTGAATCATGAATCATGAATTGAATCATGAATCATGAATTGAATCATGAATTGAATCATGAATCATGAATCGAATCATGAATCAGGAATTGAATCATGAATCATGAATTGTATCATGAAATGAATCATGAATTGAATCATGAATCATGAAATGAATCATGAATCATGAATTCAATCATGAATCGAATCATGAATTGAATCATGAATTGAATCATAAATCATGAATCATGAATTATGAATTGAATCATAAATCATGAATTGTATCATGAAATGAATCATGAATTGAATCATGAATCATGAAATGAATCATGAATCATGAATTCAATCATGAATCGAATCGGGAATCGAATCATGAATCGTGAATCGAATCATGAATCATGAATTGAATCATGAATCATGAATTGTATCATGAAATGAATCATGAATTGAATCATGAATCATGAAATGAATCATGAATCATGAAATGAATCATGAATCATGAATTCAATCATGAATCGAATCATGAATCGTGAATCGAATCATGAATCATGAATTGAATCATGAATCATGAATTGTATCATGAATTGAATCATGAATCGAGTCATGAATCATGAATTGAATTATGAATCATGAATCGAATCATGAATCATGAATCATGAATTGAATCATGAATTGAATCATAAATCATGAATCATGAATTATGAATTGAATCATAAATCATGAATCATGAACTAAATCATGAATTGAATCATGAATCATGAAATGAATCATGAATCATGAATCATGAATTATGAATTGAATCATAAATCATGAATCATGAACTAAATCATGAATTGAATCATGAATCATGAAATGAATCATGAATCGAATTATGAATCATGAATCGAATCATGAATCATGAATTGAATCCTGAATCATGAATTGAATCATGAACCATGAATTATGAATCATGAATTGAATCATGAATTGAATCATGAATCATGAATCGAATCATGAATCATGAATTGAATCATGAATCATGAATCGAATCATGAATCATGATTTGAATCATGAATCATGAAATGAATCATGAATTGAATCATGAATTGAATCATGAATCATAAATCGAATCATGAATCATGAATTGACTCCTGAATCATGAATTGAATCATGAATCATGAATTATGAATCTAATCATGAATCATGAATCATGAATCATGAATCATGAATCATGAATCATGAATTGAATCATGAAATGAATCATGAAATGAATCATGAATCATGAATTGAATCATGAATCAAGAATTATGAATCTAATCATGAATCATGAATCATGAATTGAATCATGAATCATGAATCATGAATCATGAATCAAATCATGAATCATGAATCATGAATTGAATCATGAATCATGAATTGAATCATGAATCATGAATCAAATCATGAATTAAATCATGAATCATGAAATGAATCATGAATTGAATCATAAATTATATCATGAATCATGAATCATGAATTGAATCATGAATCATGAATTAAATCATGAATCTTGAATCGAATCATGAATCATGAATCGAATCATGAATCATGAATTGAATCATGAATCATGAATCATAAAATGAATCATGAATTTAATCATGAAATGAATCATGAATCTTAATTTGATTCATAAATCATGAATCATGAATTAAATCATGAATCATGAACTGAATCATGAATTAAATCATGAATTGAATCATGAATCATGAATTAAATCATGAAACATGAATTATGAATCATGAATTGAATTATGAATCATGAATCGAATCATGAATCATGAATCATGAATTGAATCATGAATTGAATCATGAATCATGAATTGAATCATGAATCATGAATTGAATCATGAATTGAATCATGAATCATGAATCGAATCATGAATCAGGAATTGAATCATGAATCATGAATCATGAATCATGAATCATGAATTATAAATCATGAATCATGAATTGAATCATGAATCATGAATTGAATCATGAATCATGAATTGAATCATGAATTGAATCATGAATCATGAATCGAATCATGAATCAGGAATTGAATCATGAATCATGAATCATGAATCATGAATCATGAATTATAAATCATGAATCATGAATTGAATCATGAATCATGAATTGAATCATGAATCATGAATTGAATCATGAATTGAATCATGAATCATGAATCGAATCATGAATCAGGAATTGAATCATGAATCATGAATCATGAATCATGAAATAAATCATGAATTGAATCACAAATCTTGAAATGAATCATTAATTTAATCATGAATCATGAATTAAATCATGAAACATGAATCATGAATCGAATCATGAATCATGAATCATGAATTGAATCATGAATTGAATCATGAATCATGAATTGAATCATGAATCATGAATTGAATCATGAATTGAATCATGAATCATGAATAGAATCATGAATCAGGAATTGAATCATGAATCATGAATCATGAATCATGAATCATGAATTATAAATCATAAATCATGAATTGAATCATGAATCATTAATCATGAATTGAATCATGAATTGAATCATGAATCATGAATCGAATTATGAATCAGGAATTGAATCATGAATCATGAATCATGAATCATGAATCATCAATCGAATCATGAATCATGAATCATAAATTGAATCATTAATCATGAACTAAATCATGAATTGAATCATGAATCATGAATCATGAAATGAATCATGAATTCAATCATGAATTGAATAATGAATCGTGAATCGAATCATGAATCGTGAATCGAATCATGAATCATGAATTGAATCATGATTCATGAATTGAATCATGAATCATGATTCGTGAATTGAATCATGAATCATGAATCGTGAATTGAATCATGAATCATGAATTGAATCATGAATCATGAATTATGAATCTTTTCATGAATCATGAATCATGAATCGAATCATGAATCATGAATCGAATCATGAATTGAATCATGAATCATGAATTGAATCATAAATCATGAATTATAAATCATGAATCAAATCATGATTCATGAATCATGAATTGAATCATGAATCATGAATTGAAACATGAATTGAATCATTAATCATGAATCATGAAATGAATCATGAATTAAATCATGAAATGAATCATGAATCATGAATTGAATCATGAATTATGAAATGAATCATGAATTGAATCATGAATTGAGTCA
This sequence comes from Mixophyes fleayi, assembly GCF_038048845.1. Lineage (NCBI taxonomy): Eukaryota > Metazoa > Chordata > Amphibia > Anura > Limnodynastidae > Mixophyes > Mixophyes fleayi. Next base: position 55,568 of record NW_027446208.1, on the reverse strand, counting down.
TGAATCATGAATTGAATCATGAATCATGAATCGAATCATGAATCATGAATTAAATCATGAATTGAATCATGAATCATGAATCATGAAATGAATCATGAATCATGAATTCAATCATGAATCGAATCATGAATCGTGAATCGAATCATGAATCATGAATTAAATCATTAATCATGAATTGTATCATGAAATGAATCATGAATTGAATCATGAATCATGAATCGAATCATGAATCATGAATTAAATCATTAATCATGAATTGTATCATGAAATGAATCATGAATTGAATCATGAATCATGAATCGAATCATGAATCATGAATTGAAACATGAATCATGAATCAAATCATGAATCATGAATCATGAATTGAATCATGAATCATGAATTGAATCATGAATTGAATCATGAATCATAAATCATGAAATGAATCATGAATTAAATCATGAAATAAATCATGAATCATGAATTGAATCATGAATTATGAAATGAATCATTAATTGATTCATGAATTGAATGATGAATGATGAATTGAATTATGAATCATGAATCGAATCATGAATCATGAATCGTGAATCGTGAATTGAATCATGAATCATGAATTGAATCATGAATCATGAATTATGAATCTTTTCATGAATCATGAATCATGAATTCATTCATGAATCATGAATCATGAATTCATTCATGAATCATGAATCATGAATCATGAATCGAATCATGAATCATGAATCGAATCATGAATTGAATCATGAATCATGAATTGAATCATGAATCATGAATTATAAATCATGAATCAAATCATGAATCATGAATCATGAATTGAATCATGAATCATGAATTGAAACATGATATGAATCATGAATCGAATCATGAATCATGAATCATGAATTGAATCATGAATCATGAATCATGAATCGAATCATGAATTGAATAATGAATCATGAAATGAATCATGAATCATGAATTGAATCATGAATAATGAATCGAATCATGAATCATGACTCGAATCATGAATCATGAATTGAATCATGAATCATGCATTGAATCATGAATCATGAATTGAATCATCAATTGATTCATGAATCATTAATGATGAATCATGAATTGAATCATGAATCATGAATCGAATCATGAATTATGAATTGAATCATTAATTGAATCATGAATCATGAATCATGAAATGAATCATGAATCATGAATCGAATCATGAATCATGAATCATGAATTATGAATTGAATCATAAATCATGAATCATGAATCATGAATTGAATCATGAATCATGAAACGAATCATGAATCATGAATTGAATCATGATTTATGAATCGAGTCATGAATCATGAATCGAATCATGAATCATGAATCATGAATTGAATCATGAATCATGAATCGAATCATGAATTGAATAATGAATCATGAAATGAATCATGAATCATGAATTTAATCATGAATAATGAATCGAATCATGAATCATGACTCGAATCATGAATCATGAATTGAATCATGAATCATGCATTGAATCATGAATAATGAATCGAATCATGAATCATGACTCGAATCATGAATCATGAATTGAATCATGAAACATGCATTGAGTCATGAATCATGAAATGAATCATGAATCATGAATTGAATCATGAATAATGAATCGAATCATGAATCATGACTCGAATCATGAATCATGAATTGAATCATGAAACATGCATTGAATCATGAATCATGAATTGAATCATCAATTGAATCATGAATCATTAATCATGAATCATGAATTGAATCATGAATCATGAATCAAATCATGAATCATGAATTGAATCATTAATTGAATCATGAATCATGAATCATGAAATGAATCATGAATCATGAATCATGAATCAAATCATGAATCATGAATTGATTCATGAATCATGAATCATGAATCATGAATCAAATCATGAATCATGAATCATGAATTGATTCATGAATCATGAATTGAATCATGAATCATGAATCATGAATTTAATCATGAATTAAATAATGAAATGAATCATGAATCATGAGTCATGAATTGAATCATGAATCATGAATCAAATCATGAATCAAGAATCATGAATCATGAATCAAATCATGAATCATGAATTGAATCATGATTTATGAATCGAGTCATGAATCATGAATCGAATCATGAATCATGAATCGAATCATGAATTGAATAATGAATCATGAAATGAATCATGAATCATGAATTGATTCATGAATAATGAATCGAATCATGAATCATGACTCGAATCATGAATCATGAATTGAATCATGAATCATGCATTAAATCATGAATCATGAATTGAATCATGAATTGAATCATGAATCATGAATCGAATCATGAATTGAATAATGAATCATGAAATGAATCATGAATCATGAATTGAATCATGAATAATGAATCGAATCATGAATCATGACTCGAATCATGAATCATGAATTGAATCATGAATCATGCATTAAATCATGAATCATGAATTGAATCATGAATTGAATCATGAATCATTAATCATAAATCATGAATTGAATCATGAATCATGATTTGAATCATGTATCATGAATTGAATCATGAAGCATAAATTGAATCATTAATTGAATCATGAATCATGAATCATGAAATGAATCATGAATCATGAATCGAATCATGAATCATGAATTATGAATCATGAATTGAATCATGAATCATGAATTATGAATCTAATCATGAATCATGAATCATGAATCATAAATTGAATCATGAATCATGAATCGAATCATGAATCATGAATCATGAATTCAATCATGAATCATGAATTCAATCATGAATTAAATCATGAATTAAATCATGAATTAAATCATGAATCATGAATCGAATCATGAATCATGAATCGAATCATGAATCATGAATCGTGAATCGAATCATGAATCATGAATCGTGAATTGAATCATGAATCATGAACTGAATCATGAATGGAATCATGAATTATGAAATGAATCTTGAATCATGAATTGTATCATGAATCGAATCATGAATCATGAATTGAATCATGAAATGAATCATGAATTGAATCATGAATCGAATCATGAATCATGAATTGAATCATGAATCATGAATCATAAATCATGAATCATGAATCATAAATCATGAATCATGAATTAAATCATGAATCATAAATCGAATCATGATTAATGAATCATGAATCATGAATCATGAATTGAATCATGAATCATGAATCATGAATCGAATAATGAATCATGAATTAAATCATGAATCTTGAATCGAATCATAAATCATGAATCATGAATCATGAATTGAATCATGAATCATGAATAATGAATCATGAATCATGAATCGAATCATGAATCATGAATCATCAATTGAATCATGAATCATAAATCATTAATCGATTCATGAATCATGAATTAAATCATGAATCATGAATTGAATCATGAATCATGAATCATAAAATGAATCATGAATTTAATCATGAAATGAATTATGAATCATTAATTGAATCATAAATCATGAATCATGAATTAAATCATGAATCATGAACTGAATCATGAATTAAATCATGAATCATGAAATGAATTATGAATTTAATCACAAATCTTGAAATGAATCATTAATTTAATCATGAATCATGAATTAAATCATGAAACATGAATCATGAATCATGAATTGAATTATGAATCATGAATCGAATCATGAATCATGAATCATGAATTGAATCATGAATTGAATCATGAATCATGAATTGAATCATGAATCATGAATTGAATCATGAATTGAATCATGAATCATGAATCGAATCATGAATCAGGAATTGAATCATGAATCATGAATCATGAATCATGAATCATGAATTATAAATCATGAATCATGAATTATAAATCATGAATCATGAATCGAATCATGAATCATGAATTGAATCATTAAATGAATCATGAATCATGAATCATGAATCATGAATCGAATCATAAATCATGAATCATGACTTGAATCATGAATTGAATCATGAATCATGAATTGAATCATGAATCATGAATTGAATCATGAATTGAATCATGAATCATGAATCGAATCATGAATCAGGAATTGAATCATGAATCATGAATCATGAATCATGAATTGAATCATTAATCATGAATCATGAATTGAATCATAAATTGAATCATGAATCATGAATCGAATTAAGAATCAGGAATTGAATCATGAATCATGAATCATGAATCATGAATCATGAATCGAATCATGAATCATGAATCATAAATTGAATCATTAATCATGAACTGAATCATGAATTGAATCATGAATCATGAATCATGAAATTAATCATGAATTCAATCATGAATCCAATCATGAATCGTGAATCGAATCATGAATCGTGAATCGAATCATGAATCATGAATTGAATCATGAATCATGAATTGTATCATGAAATGAATCATGAATTGAATCATGAATCATGAAATGAAACATGAATCATGAATTCAATCATGAATCGAATCATGAATCGTGAATCGAATCATGAATCATGAATTGAATCATGAATCATGAATTGTATCATGAATTGAATCATGAATCGAGTCATGAATCATGAATTGAATTATGAATCATGAATCGAATCATGAATCATGAATCATGAATTGAATCATGAATTGAATCATAAATCATGAATCATGAATTATGAATTGAATCATAAATCATGAATCATGAACTAAATCATGAATTGAATCATGAATCATGAAATGAATCATGAATCATGAATCATGAATTATGAATTGAATCATAAATCATGAATCATGAACTAAATCATGAATTGAATCATGAATCATGAAATGAATCATGAATCATGAATCATGAATTATGAATTGAATCATAAATCATGAATCATGAAATGAATCATGAATCGAATTATGAATCATGAATCGAATCATGAATCATGAATTGAATCCTGAATCATGAATTGAATCATGTACCATGAATTATGAATCATGAATTGAATCATGAATTGAATCATGAATCATGAATCGAATCATGAATCATGAATTGAATCATGAATCATGAATCGAATCATGAATCATGATTTGAATCATGAATCATGAATTGAATCATGAATTGAATCATGAATTGAATCATGAATCATAAATCGAATCATGAATCATAAATTGACTCCTGAATCATGAATTGAATCATGAATCATGAATTATGAATCTAATCATGAATCATGATTCATGAATCATGAATTGAATCATGAAATGAATCATGAAATGAATCATGAATCATGAATTGAATCATGAATAATGAATCGAATCATGAATCATGACTCGAATCATGAATCATGAATTGAATCATGAATCATGCATTAAATCATGAATCATGAATTGAATCATGAATTGAATCATGAATCATTAATCATAAATCATGAATTGAATCATGAATCATGATTTGAATCATGTATCATGAATTGAATCATGAAGCATAAATTGAATCATTAATTGAATCATGAATCATGAATCATGAAATGAATCATGAATCATGAATCGAATCATGAATCATGAATTATGAATCATGAATTGAATCATGAATCATGAATTATGAATCTAATCATGAATCATGAATCATGAATCATAAATTGAATCATGAATCATGAATCGAATCATGAATCATGAATCATGAATTCAATCATGAATCATGAATTCAATCATGAATTAAATCATGAATTAAATCATGAATTAAATCATGAATCATGAATCGAATCATGAATCATGAATCGAATCATGAATCATGAATCGTGAATCGAATCATGAATCATGAATCGTGAATTGAATCATGAATCATGAACTGAATCATGAATGGAATCATGAATTATGAAATGAATCTTGAATCATGAATTGTATCATGAATCGAATCATGAATCATGAATTGAATCATGAAATGAATCATGAATTGAATCATGAATCGAATCATGAATCATGAATTGAATCATGAATCATGAATCATAAATCATGAATCATGAATCATAAATCATGAATCATGAATTAAATCATGAATCATAAATCGAATCATGATTAATGAATCATGAATCATGAATCATGAATTGAATCATGAATCATGAATCATGAATCAAATAATGAATCATGAATTAAATCATGAATCTTGAATCGAATCATAAATCATGAATCATGAATCATGAATTGAATCATGAATCATGAATAATGAATCATGAATCATGAATCGAATCATGAATCATGAATCATCAATTGAATCATGAATCATAAATCATTAATCGATTCATGAATCATGAATTAAATCATGAATCATGAATTGAATCATGAATCATGAATCATAAAATGAATCATGAATTTAATCATGAAATGAATTATGAATCATTAATTGAATCATAAATCATGAATCATGAATTAAATCATGAATCATGAACTGAATCATGAATTAAATCATGAATCATGAAATGAATTATGAATTTAATCACAAATCTTGAAATGAATCATTAATTTAATCATGAATCATGAATTAAATCATGAAACATGAATCATGAATCATGAATTGAATTATGAATCATGAATCGAATCATGAATCATGAATCATGAATCATGAATTGAATCATGAATTGAATCATGAATCATGAATTGAATCATGAATCATGAATTGAATCATGAATTGAATCATGAATCATGAATCGAATCATGAATCAGGAATTGAATCATGAATCATGAATCATGAATCATGAATCATGAATTATAAATCATGAATCATGAATTATAAATCATGAATCATGAATCGAATCATGAATCATGAATTGAATCATTAAATGAATCATGAATCATGAATCATGAATCATGAATCGAATCATAAATCATGAATCATGACTTGAATCATGAATTGAATCATGAATCATGAATTGAATCATGAATCATGAATTGAATCATGAATTGAATCATGAATCATGAATCGAATCATGAATCAGGAATTGAATCATGAATCATGAATCATGAATCATGAATTGAATCATTAATCATGAATCATGAATTGAATCATAAATTGAATCATGAATCATGAATCGAATTAAGAATCAGGAATTGAATCATGAATCATGAATCATGAATCATGAATCATGATTGAATCATGAATCATGAATCATAAATTGAATCATTAATCATGAACTGAATCATGAATTGAATCATGAATCATGAATCATGAAATTAATCATGAATTCAATCATGAATCCAATCATGAATCGTGAATCGAATCATGAATCGTGAATCGAATCATGAATCATGAATTGAATCATGAATCATGAATTGTATCATGAAATGAATCATGAATTGAATCATGAATCATGAAATGAAACATGAATCATGAATTCAATCATGAATCGAATCATGAATCGTGAATCGAATCATGAATCATGAATTGAATCATGAATCATGAATTGTATCATGAATTGAATCATGAATCGAGTCATGAATCATGAATTGAATTATGAATCATGAATCGAATCATGAATCATGAATCATGAATTGAATCATGAATTGAATCATAAATCATGAATCATGAATTATGAATTGAATCATAAATCATGAATCATGAACTAAATCATGAATTGAATCATGAATCATGAAATGAATCATGAATCATGAATCATGAATTATGAATTGAATCATAAATCATGAATCATGAACTAAATCATGAATTGAATCATGAATCATGAAATGAATCATGAATCATGAATCATGAATTATGAATTGAATCATAAATCATGAATCATGAAATGAATCATGAATCGAATTATGAATCATGAATCGAATCATGAATCATGAATTGAATCCTGAATCATGAATTGAATCATGTACCATGAATTATGAATCATGAATTGAATCATGAATTGAATCATGAATCATGAATCGAATCATGAATCATGAATTGAATCATGAATCATGAATCGAATCATGAATCATGATTTGAATCATGAATCATGAAATGAATCATGAATTGAATCATGAATTGAATCATGAATCATAAATCGAATCATGAATCATAAATTGACTCCTGAATCATGAATTGAATCATGAATCATGAATTATGAATCTAATCATGAATCATGATTCATGAATCATGAATTGAATCATGAAATGAATCATGAAATGAATCATGAATCATGAATTGAATCATGAATCATGAATTATGAATCTAATCATGAATCATGAATCATGAATTGAGTCATGAATCATGAATCATGAATCATGAATCAAATCATGAATCATGAATCATGAATTGAATCATGAATCATGAATTGAATCATGAATCATGAATCAAATCATGAATTAAATCATGAATCAAGAAATGAATCATGAATTGAATCATAAATTGAATCATGAATCATGAATCATGAATTGAATCATGAATCATGAATTAAATCATGAATCTTGAATCGAATCATGAATCATGAATTGAATCATGAATCATGAATTGAATCATGAATCATGAATCATAAAATGAATCATGAATTTAATCATGAAATGAATTATGAATCATTAATTGAATCATGAATCATGAATCTTAATTTGAATCATAAATCATGAATCATGAATTAAATCATGAATCATGAACTGAATCATGAATTAAATCATGAATCATGAAATAAATCATGAATTGAATCACAAATCTTAAAATGAATCATTAATTTAATCATGAATCATGAATTAAATCATGAAACATGAATCATGAATCATGAATTGAATTATGAATCATGAATCGAATCATGAATCATGAATGATGAATTGAATCATGAATTGAATTATGAATCATGAATCGAATCATAAATCATGAATCATGACTTGAATCATGAATTGAATCATGAATCATGAATTGAATCATGAATCATGAATTGAATCATGAATTGAATCATGAATCATGAATCGAATCATGAATCAGGAATTGAATCATGAATCATGAATCATGAATCATGAATTGAATCATTAATCATGAATCATGAATTGAATCATAAATTGAATCATGAATCATGAATCGAATTAAGAATCAGGAATTGAATCATGAATCATGAATCATGAATCATGAATCATGAATCGAATCATGAATCATGAATCATGAATTGAATTATGAATCATGAATCGAATCATGAATCATGAATGATGAATTGAATCATGAATTGAATTATGAATCATGAATCGAATCATAAATCATGAATCATGACTTGAATCATGAATTGAATCATGAATCATGAATTGAATCATGAATCATGAATTGAATCATGAATTGAATCATGAATCATGAATCGAATCATGAATCAGGAATTGAATCATGAATCATGAATCATGAATCATAAATTGAATCATTAATCATGAACTGAATCATGAATTGAATCATGAATCATGAATCATGAAATTAATCATGAATTCAATCATGAATCGAATCATGAATCGTGAATCGAATCATGAATCGTGAATCGAATCATGAATCATGAATTGAATCATGAATCATGAATTGTATCATGAAATGAATCATGAATTGAATCATGAATCATGAAATGAAACATGAATCATGAATTCAATCATGAATCGAATCATGAATCGTGAATCGAATCATGAATCATGAATTGAATCATGAATCATGAATTGTATCATGAATTGAATCATGAATCGAGTCATGAATCATGAATTGAATTATGAATCATGAATCGAATCATGAATCATGAATCATGAATTGAATCATGAATTGAATCATAAATCATGAATCATGAATTATGAATTGAATCATAAATCATGAATCATGAACTAAATCATGAATTGAATCATGAATCATGAAATGAATCATGAATCATGAATCATGAATTATGAATTGAATCATAAATCATGAATCATGAACTAAATCATGAATTGAATCATGAATCATGAAATGAATCATGAATCGAATTATGAATCATGAATCGAATCATGAATCATGAATTGAATCCTGAATCATGAATTGAATCATGTACCATGAATTATGAATCATGAATTGAATCATGAATTGAATCATGAATCATGAATCGAATCATGAATCATGAATTGAATCATGAATCATGAATCGAATCATGAATCATGATTTGAATCATGAATCATGAAATGAATCATGAATTGAATCATGAATTGAATCATGAATCATAAATCGAATCATGAATCATAAATTGACTCCTGAATCATGAATTGAATCATGAATCATGAATTATGAATCTAATCATGAATCATGAATCATGAATCATGAATTGAATCATGAAATGAATCATGAAATGAATCATGAATCATGAATTGAATCATGAATCATGAATTATGAATCTAATCATGAATCATGAATCATGAATTGAGTCATGAATCATGAATCATGAATCATGAATCAAATCATGAATCATGAATCATGAATTGAATCATGAATCATGAATTGAATCATGAATCATGAATCAAATCATGAATTAAATCATGAATCAAGAAATGAATCATGAATTGAATCATAAATTGAATCATGAATCATGAATCATGAATTGAATCATGAATCATGAATTAAATCATGAATCTTGAATCGAATCATGAATCATGAATCGAATCATGAATCATGAATTGAATCATGAATCATGAATCATAAAATGAATCATGAATTTAATCATGAAATGAATTATGAATCATTAATTGAATCATGAATCATGAATCTTAATTTGAATCATAAATCATGAATCATGAATTAAATCATGAATCATGAACTGAATCATGAATTAAATCATGAATCATGAAATAAATCATGAATTGAATCACAAATCTTAAAATGAATCATTAATTTAATCATGAATCATGAATTAAATCATGAAACATGAATCATGAATCATGAATTGAATTATGAATCATGAATCGAATCATGAATCATGAATCATGAATTGAATCATGAATTGAATCATGAATCATGAATTGAATCATGAATCATGAATTGAATCATGAATCATGAATTGAATCATGAATTAAATCATGAATCATGAATCGAATCATGAATCAGGAATTGAATCATGAATCATGAATCATGAATTGAATCATGAATCATGAATTGAATCATGAATTGAATCATGAATCATGAATTGAATCATAAATCATGAATTATAAATCATGAATCAAATCATGATTCATGAATCATGAATTGAATCATGAATCATGAATTGAAACATGAATTGAATCATGAATCATGAATCATGAAATGAATCATGAATTAAATCATGAAATGAATCATGAATCATGAATTGAATCATGAATTATGAAATGAATCATGAATTGAATCATGAATTGAGTCATGAATCATGAATTGAATCATGAATCATGAATCGAATCATGAATCATGAATTAAATCATGAATTGAATCATGAATCATGAATCATGAAATGAATCATGAATCATGAATTCAATCATGAATCGAATCATGAATCGTGAATCGAATCATGAATCATGAATTAAATCATTAATCATGAATTGTATCATGAAATGAATCATGAATTGAATCATGAATCATGAATCGAATCATGAATCATGAATTAAATCATTAATCATGAATTGTATCATGAAATGAATCATGAATTGAATCATGAATCATGAATCGAATCATGAATCATGAATTGAAACATGAATCATGAATCAAATCATGAATCATGAATTGAATCATGAATCATGAATTGAATCATGAATTGAATCATGAATCATAAATCATGAAATGAATCATGAATTAAATCATGAAATAAATCATGAATTATGAATTGAATCATGAATTATGAAATGAATCATTAATTGATTCATGAATTGAATGATGAATCATGAATTGAATTATGAATCATGAATCGAATCATGAATCATGAATCGTGAATCGTGAATTGAATCATGAATCATGAATTGAATCATGAATCATGAATTATGAATCTTTTCATGAATCATGAATTCATTCATGAATCATGAATCATGAATTCATTCATGAATCATGAATCATGAATCATGAATCGAATCATGAATCATGAATCGAATCATGAATTGAATCATGAATCATGAATTGAATCATGAATCATGAATTATAAATCATGAATCAAATCATGAATCATGAATCATGAATTGAATCATGAATCATGAATTGAAACATGATATGAATCATGAATCGAATCATGAATCATGAATCATGAATTGAATCATGAATCATGAATCGAATCATGAATTGAATAATGAATCATGAAATGAATCATGAATCATGAATTGAATCATGAATAATGAATCGAATCATGAATCATGACTCGAATCATGAATCATGAATTGAATCATGAATCATGCATTGAATCATGAATCATGAATTGAATCATCAATTGAATCATGAATCATTAATCATGAATCATGAATTGAATCATGAATCATGAATCGAATCATGAATTATGAATTGAATCATTAATTGAATCATGAATCATGAATCATGAAATGAATCATGAATCATGAATCGAATCATGAATCATGAATCATGAATTATGAATTGAATCATAAATCATGAATCATGAATCATGAATTGAATCATGAATCATGAAACGAATCATGAATCATGAATTGAATCATGATTTATGAATCGAGTCATGAATCATGAATCGAATCATGAATCATGAATCATGAATTGAATCATGAATCATGAATCGAATCATGAATTGAATAATGAATCATGAAATGAATCATGAATCATGAATTGAATCATGAATAATGAATCGAATCATGAATCATGACTCGAATTATGAATCATGAATTGAATCATGAATCATGCATTGAATCATGAATCATGAAATGAATCATGAATCATGAATTGAATCATGAATAATGAATCGAATCATGAATCATGACTCGAATCATGAATCATGAATTGAATCATGAAACATGCATTGAATCATGAATCATGAATTGAATCATCAATTGAATCATGAATCATTAATCATGAATCATGAATTGAATCATGAATCATGAATCAAATCATGAATCATGAATTGAATCATTAATTGAATCATGAATCATGAATCATGAAATGAATCATGAATCATGAATCATGAATCATGAATCAAATCATGAATCATGAATCATGAATTGATTCATGAATCATGAATCATGAATCATGAATCATGAATCAAATCATGAATCATGAATCATGAATTGATTCATGAATCATGAATTGAATCATGAATCATAAATCATGAAATTAATCATGAATTAAATAATGAAATGAATCATGAATCATGAGTCATGAATTGAATCATGAATCATGAATCAAATCATGAATCAAGAATCATGAATCATGAATCAAATCATGAATCATGAATTGAATCATAAATCATGAATCATGAATCATGAATTGAATCATGAATCATGAAACGAATCATGAATCATGAATTGAATCATGATTTATGAATCGAGTCATGAATCATGAATCGAATCATGAATCATGAATCGAATCATGAATTGAATAATGAATCATGAAATGAATCATGAATCATGAATTGAATCATGAATAATGAATCGAATCATGAATCATGACTCGAATCATGAATCATGAATTGAATCATGAATCATGCATTAAATCATGAATCATGAATTGAATCATGAATTGAATCATGAATCATGAATCGAATCATGAATTGAATAATGAATCATGAAATGAATCATGAATCATGAATTGAATCATGAATAATGAATCGAATCATGAATCATGACTCGAATCATGAATCATGAATTGAATCATGAATCATGCATTAAATCATGAATCATGAATTGAATCATGAATTGAATCATGAATCATTAATCATAAATCATGAATTGAATCATGAATCATGATTTGAATCATGTATCATGAATTGAATCATGAAGCATGAATTGAATCATTAATTGAATCATGAATCATGAATCATGAAATGAATCATGAATCATGAATCGAATCATGAATCATGAATCATGAATTATGAATCATGAATTGAATCATGAATCATGAATTATGAATCTAATCATGAATCATGAATCATGAATCATAAATTGAATCATGAATCATGAATCGAATCATGAATCATGAATCATGAATTCAATCATGAATCATGAATTCAATCATTAATTAAATCATGAATTAAATCATGAATCATGAATCGAATCATGAATCATGAATCGAATCATGAATCATGAATCGTGAATCGAATCATGAATCATGAATCGTGAATTGAATCATGAATCATGAACTGAATCATGAATGGAATCATGAATTATGAAATGAATCTTGAATCATGAATTGTATCATGAATCGAATCATGAATCATGAATTGAATCATGAAATGAATCATGAATTGAATCATGAATCGAATCATGAATCATGAATTGAATCATGAATCATGAATCATAAATCATGAATCATGAATCATAAATCATGAATCATGAATTAAATCATGAATCATAAATCGAATCATGATTAATGAATCATGAATCATGAATCATGAATTGAATCATGAATCATGAATCATGAATCGAATCATGAATCATGAATTAAATCATGAATCTTGAATCAAATCATAAATCATGAATCATGAATCATGAATTGAATCATGAATCATGAATCATGAATCATGAATCATGAATCGAATCATGAATCATGAATCATCAATTGAATCATGAATCATAAATCATTAATCGATTCATGAATCATGAATTAAATCATGAATCATGAATTGAATCATGAATCATGAATCATAAAATGAATCATGAATTTAATCATGAAATGAATTATGAATCATTAATTGAATCATAAATCATGAATCATGAATTAAATCATGAATCATGAACTGAATCATGAATTAAATCATGAATCATGAAATGAATCATGAATTGAATCACAAATCTTGAAATGAATCATTAATTTAATCATGAATCATGAATTAAATCATGAAACATGAATCATGAATCATGAATTGAATTATGAATCATGAATCGAATCATGAATCATGAATCATGAATTGAATCATGAATTGAATCATGAATCATGAATCGAATCATGAATCAGGAATTGAATCATGAATCATGAATCATGAATCATGAATCATGAATTATAAATCATGAATCATGAATTATAAATCATGAATCATGAATCGAATCATGAATCATGAATTGAATCATTAAATGAATCATGAATTGAATTATGAATCATGAATCGAATCATAAATCATGACTCATGACTTGAATCATGAATTGAATCATGAATCATGAATTGAATCATGAATCATGAATTGAATCATGAATTGAATCATGAATCATGAATCGAATCATGAATCAGGAATTGAATCATGAATCATGAATCATGAATCATGAATTGAATCATTAATCATGAATCATGAATTGAATCATAAATTGAATCATGAATCATGAATCGAATTAAGAATCAGGAATTGAATCATGAATCATGAATCATGAATCATGAATCATGAATCGAATCATGAATCATGAATCATAAATTGAATCATTAATCATGAACTGAATCATGAATTGAATCATGAATCATGAATCATGAAATGAATCATGAATTCAATCATGAATCGAATCATGAATCGTGAATCGAATCATGAATCGTGAATCGAATCATGAATCATGAATTGAATCATGAATCATGAATTGTATCATGAAATGAATCATGAATTGAATCATGAATCATGAAATGAAACATGAATCATGAAGTCAATCATGAATCGAATCATGAATCGTGAATCGAATCATGAATCATGAATTGAATCATGAATCATGAATTGTATCATGAATTGAATCATGAATCGAGTCATGAATCATGAATTGAATTATGAATCATGAATCGAATCATGAATCATGAATCATGAATTGAATCATGAATTGAATCATAAATCATGAATCATGAATTATGAATTGAATCATAAATCATGAATCATGAACTAAATCATGAATTGAATCATGAATCATGAAATGAATCATGAATCATGAATCATGAATTATGAATTGAATCATAAATCATGAATCATGAACTAAATCATGAATTGAATCATGAATCATGAAATGAATCATGAATCGAATTATGAATCATGAATCGAATCATGAATCATGAATTGAATCCTGAATCATGAATTGAATCATGTACCATGAATTATGAATCATGAATTGAATCATGAATTGAATCATGAATCATGAATCGAATCATGAATCATGAATTGAATCATGAATCATGAATCGAATCATGAATCATGATTTGAATCATGAATCATGAAATGAATCATGAATTGAATCATGAATTGAATCATGAAACATAAATCGAATCATGAATCATAAATTGACTCCTGAATCATGAATTGAATCATGAATCATGAATTATGAATCTAATCATGAATCATGAATCATGAATCATGAATTGAATCATGAAATGAATCATGAAATGAATCATGAATCATGAATTGAATCATGAATCATGAATTATGAATCTAATCATGAATCATGAATCATGAATTGAATCATGAATCATGAATCATGAATCATGAATCAAATCATGAATCATGAATCATGAATTGAATCATGAATCATGAATTGAATCATGAATCATGAATCAAATCATGAATTAAATAATGAATCATGAAATGAATCATGAATTGAATCATAAATTGAATCATGAATCATGAATCATGAATTGAATCATGAATCATGAATTAAATCATGAATCTTGAATCGAATCATGAATCATGAATCGAATCATGAATCATGAATTGAATCATGAATCATGAATCATAAAATGAATCATGAATTTAATCATGAAATGAATTATGAATCATTAATTGAATCATGAATCATGAATCTTAATTTGAATCATAAATCATGAATCATGAATTAAATCATGAATCATGAACTGAATCATGAATTAAATCATGAATCATGAAATAAATCATGAATTGAATCACAAATCTTAAAATGAATCATTAATTTAATCATGAATCATGAATTAAATCATGAAACATGAATCATGAATCATGAATTGAATTATGAATCATGAATCGAATCATGAATCATGAATCATGAATTGAATCATGAATTGAATCATGAATCATGAATTGAATCATGAATCATGAATTGAATCATGAATCATGAATTGAATCATGAATCATGAATTGAATCATGAATTGAATCATGAATCATGAATCGAATCATGAATCAGGAATTGAATCATGAATCATGAATCATGAATTGAATCATGAATCATGAATTGAATCATGAATTGAATCATGAATCATGAATCGAATCATGAATCAGGAATTGAATCATGAATCATGAATCATGAATCATGAATCATGAATTATAAATCATGAATCATGAATTGAATCATGAATCATGAATTGAATCATGAATCATGAATTGAATCATGAATTGAATCATGAATCATGAATCGAATCATGAATCAGGAATTGAATCATGAATCATGAATCATGAATCATGAAATAAATCATGAATTGAATGACAAATCTTGAAATGAATCATTAATTTAATCATGAATCATGAATTGAATCATGAATCATGAATTGAATCATGAATTGAATCATGAATCATGAATCGAATCATGAATCAGGAATTGAATCATGAATCATGAATCATGAATCATGAAATAAATCATGAATTGAATCACAAATCTTGAAATGAATCATTAATTTAATCAAGAATCATGAATTAAATCATGAAACATGAATCATGAATCATGAATTGAATTATGAATCATGAATCGAATCATGAATCATGAATCATGAATTGAATCATGAATTGAATCATGAATCATGAATTGAATCATGAATTGAATCATGAATCATGAATCGAATCATGAATCAGGAATTGAATCATGAATCATGAATTGAATCATGAATTGAATCATGAATCATGAATCATGAATCATGAATTATAAATCATGAATCATGAATTGAATCATGAATCATGAATTGAATCATGAATCATGAATTGAATCATGAATTGAATCATGAATCATGAATCGAATCATGAATCAGGAATTGAATCATGAATCATGAATCATGAATCATGAAATAAATCATGAATTGAATCACAAATCTTGAAATGAATCATTAATTTAATCATGAATCATGAATTAAATCATGAAACATGAATCATGAATCATGAATCATGAATTATAAATCATGAATCATGAATTATAAATCATGAATCATGAATTGAATCATGAATCATTAATCATGAATTGAATTATGAATTGAATCATGAATCATGAATCGAATTATGAATCAGGAATTGAATCATGAATCATGAATCATGAATCCTGAATCATCAATCGAATCATGAATCATGAATCATAAATTGAATCATTAATCATGAACTGAATCATGAATTGAATCATGAATCATGAATTCAATCATGAATCATGAATTCAATCATGAATTGAATAATGAATCGTGAATCGAATCATGAATCGTGAATCGAATCATGAATCATGAATTGAATCATGATTCATGAATTGTATCATGAAATGAATCATGAATTGAATCATGAATCTTAAATCATGAATTCAATCATGAATTGAATCATGAATCGTGAATCGAATCATGAATCATGAATCATGAATTGTATCATGAAATGAATCATGAATTGAATCATGAATCATGAATCGAATCATGAATCAGGAATTGAATCATGAATCATGAATCATGAATCATGAATTATAAATCATGAATCATGAATTGAATCATGAATCTTGAATCATGAATTGAATCATGAATCATAATTCGAATTATGAATCAGGAATTGAATCATGAATCATGAATCATGAATCGAATCATGAATCATGAATCATAAATTGAATCATTAATCATGAACTGAATCATGAATCATGAATCATGAATCGAATCATGAATCATGAATCATAAATTGAATCATTAATCATGAACTGAATCATGAATTGTATCATGAATCATGAATCATGAAATGAATCATGAATCATGAATTCAATCATGAATCGAATCATGAATCGTGAATCGAATCATGAATCATGAATTGAATCATTAATCATGAATTGTATCATGAAATGAATCATGAATTGAATGATGAATCATGAATTGAATTATGAATCATGAATCGAATCATGAATCATGATTCGTGAATTGAATCATGAATCATGAATCGTGAATTGAATCATGAATCATGAATTGAATCATGAATCATGAATTATGAATCTTTTCATGAATCATGAATCATGAATTCATTCATGAATCATGAATCATAAATCATGAATCGAATCATGAATCATGAATCGAATCATGAATTGAATCATGAATCGTGAATCGAATCATGAATCGTGAATCGAATCATGAATCATGAATCATGAATCATGAATTATAAATCATGAATCATGAATTGAATCATGAATCTTGAATCATGAATTGAATCATGAATCATGAATCGAATTATGAATTAGGAATTGAATCATAAATCATGAATCACGAATCATGAATTGAATCATGAATCATGAATTGTATCATGAAATGAATCATGAATTGAATCATGAATCATGAATCGAATCATGAATCAGGAATTGAATCATGAATCATGAATCATGAATCATGAATTATAAATCATGAATCATGAATTGAATCATGAATCTTGAATCATGAATTGAATCATGAATCATGAATCGAATTATGAATCAGGAATTGAATCATGAATCATGAATCATGAATCATGAATCGAATCATGAATCATGAATCATAAATTAAATCATGAATCATGAATTGAATCATGAATTGAATCATGAATCATGAATCATGATATGAATCATGAATTAAATCATGAAATGAATAATGAATCATGAATTGAATCATAAATCATTAATCATGAATTGAATCATGAATCATGAACTAAATCATGAATTGAATCATGAATCATGAATCATGAAATGAATCATGAATCATGAATTGAATCATGAATCATGAATCGAATCATGAATCAGGAATTGAATCATGAATCATGAATTGAATCATGAATTGAATCATGAATCATGAATTATAAATCATGAATCATGAATTGAATCATGAATCATGAATTGAATCATGAATTGAATCATGAATTGAATCATGAATCATGAATTATAAATCATGAATCATGAATTGAATCATGAATCATGAATTGAATCATGAATTGAATCATGAATCATGAATCATGAATCATGAATTATAAATCATGAATCATGAATTGAATCATGAATCATGAATTGAATCATGAATTGAATCATGAATCATGAATCGAATCATGAATCAGGAATTGAATCATGAATCATGAATCATGAATCATGAAATAAATCATGAATTGAATCACAAATCTTGAAATGAATCATTAATTTAATCATGAATCATGAATTAAATCATGAAACATGAATCATGAATCATGAATCATGAATTATAAATCATGAATCATGAATTATAAATCATGAATCATGAATTGAATCATGAATCATTAATCATGAATTGAATTATGAATTGAATCATGAATCATGAATCGAATTATGAATCAGGAATTGAATCATGAATCATGAATCATGAATCCTGAATCATCAATCGAATCATGAATCATGAATCATAAATTGAATCATTAATCATGAACTGAATCATGAATTGAATCATGAATCATGAATTCAATCATGAATCATGAATTCAATCATGAATTGAATAATGAATCGTGGATCGAATCATGAATCGTGAATCGAATCATGAATCATGAATCATGAATCATGAATTATAAATCATGAATCATGAATTGAATCATGAATCTTGAATCATGAATTGAATCATGAATCATGAATCGAATTATGAATTAGGAATTGAATCATGAATCATGAATCACGAATCATGAATTGAATCATGAATCATGAATTGTATCATGAAATGAATCATGAATTGAATCATGAATCATGAATCGAATCATGAATCAGGAATTGAATCATGAATCATGAATCATGAATCATGAATTATAAATCATGAATCATGAATTGAATCATGAATCTTGAATCATGAATTGAATCATGAATCATGAATCATAAATTAAATCATGAATCATGAATTGAATCATGAATTGAATCATGAATCATGAATCATGATATGAATCATGAATCATGAATTCAATCATGAATCATGAATTCAATCATGAATCGAATCATGAATCGTGAATCGAATCATGAATCATGAATTGAATCATAAATCATGAATTGTATCATGAAATGAATCATGAATTGAATCATGAATCATGAATCGAATCATGAATCATGAATTGAAACATGAATCATGAATCAAATCATGAATCATGAATCATGAATTGAATCATGAATCATGAATTGAATCATGAATTGAATCATGAATCATAAATCATGAAATGAATCATAAATTAAATCATGAAATAAATCATGAAACATGAATTAAATCATGAATTATTAAAAATGAATCATTAATTGATTCATGAATTGAATGATGAATCATGAATTGAATCATGAATCATGATTCGTGAATTGAATCATGAATCATGAATCGTGAATTGAATCATGAATCATGAATTGAATCATGAATCATGAATTATGAATCTTTTCATTCTTCATGAATCATGAATCGAATCATGAATCATGAATCGAATCATGAATTGAATCATGAATCATGAATTGAATCATGAATCATGAATTATAAATCATGAATCAAATCATGGTTCATGAATCATGAATTGAATCATGAATCATGAATTGAAACATGAATTGAATCATGAATCATGAATCATGAAATGAATCATGAATTAAATCATGAAATGAATCATGAATCATGAATTGAATCATGAATTATGAAATGAATCATGAATTGAATCATGAATTGAGTCATGAATCATGAATTGAATTATGAATCATGAATTGAATCATGAATCATAGATTATGAATCTAATCATGAATCCTGAATTGAATCATGAATCATGACTCAAATCATGAATCATGAATCGAATCATGAATCATGAATTAAATCATGAATTGAATCATGAATCATGAATCATGAAATGAATCATGAATCATGAATTCAATCATGAATCGAATCATGAATCGTGAATCGAATCATGAATCATGAATTAAATCATTAATCATGAATTGTATCATGAAATGAATCATGAATTGAATCATGAATCATGAATCGAATCATGAATCATGAATTGAAACATGAATCATGAATCAAATCATGAATCATGAATCATGAATTGAATCATGAATCATGAATTGAATCATGAATTGAATCATGAATCATAAATCATGAAATGAATCATGAATTAAATCATGAAATAAATCATGAATCATAAATTGAATGATGAATTATGAAATGAATCATTAATTGATTCATGAATTGAATGATGAATCATGAATTGAATTATGAATCATGAATCGAATCATGAATCATGAATCGTGAATCGTGAATTGAATCATGAATCATGAATTGAATCATGAATCATGAATTATGAATCTTTTCATGAATCATGGATCATGAATTCATTCATGAATCATGAATCATGAATCATGAATCGAATCATGAATCATGAGTCGAATCATGAATTGAATCATGAATCATGAATTGAATCATGAATCATGAATTATAAATCATGAATCAAATCATGAATCATGAATCATGAATTGAATCATGAATCATGAATTGAAACATGATATGAATCATGAATCATGAATCATGAAATGAATCATGAATTAAATCATGAAATGAATCATGAATCATGAATTATGAAATGAATCATGAACTGAATCATGAATTGAGTCATGAATCATGAATTGAATTATGAATCATGAATTGAATCATGAATCATGAATCATGACTCAAATCATGAATCATGAATCGAATCATGAATCATGAATTAAATCATGAATTAATTCATGACTCATAAAAAGAATCATGAATTGAATCATTAATTTAATCATGAATCATGAATTGAATCATGAACCATGAATCACGAATCATGAATTGAATTATGAATCATGAATCGAATAATGAATCATGAATCATGAATTGAATCATGAATTGAATTATAAATCATGAATCATGAATTATGAATTGAATCATAAATCATGAATCATGAACTAAATCATGAATTGAATCATGAATCATTAAATGAATCATGGATCGAATCATGAATCATGAATCGAATCATGAATCGAATCATGAATTATGAATTGAATCATGAATTGAATCATGAATCATGAATCATGAAATGAATCATGAATTGTGAATCGAATCATGAATCGAATCATGAATCATGAATTGAATCATGAATCATGAATTGAAACATGAATTGAATCATGAATCATGAATCATGAAATGAATCATGAATTAAATCATGAAATGAATCATGAATCATGAATTAAATCATGAATTATGAATTGAATCATGAATTGAGTCATGAATCATGAATTGAATTATGAATCATGAATTGAATCATGAATCATAGATTATGAATCTAATCATGAATCCTGAATTGAATCATGAATCATGAATCATGACTCGAATCATGAATCGAATCATGAATCATGAATTAAATCATGAAATGAATCATGAATCATGAATTCAATCATGAATCGAATCATGAATCGTGAATCGAATTATGAATCATGAATTAAATCATTAATCATGAATTGTATCATGAAATGAATCATGAATTTAATCATGAATCATGAATCGAATCATGAATCATGAATTGAAACATGAATCATGAATCAAATCATGAATCATGAATCATGAATTGAATCATGAATCATGAATTGAATCATGAATTGAATCATGAATCATAAATCATGAAATGAATCATGAATTAAATCATGAAATAAATCATGAATCATGAATTGAATCATGAATTATGAAATGAATCATTAATTGATTCATGAATTGAATGATGAATCATGAATTGAATTATGAATCATGAATCGAATCATGAATCATGAATCGTGAATCGTGAATTGAATCATGAATCATGAATTGAATCATGAATCATGAATTATGAATCTTTTCATGAGTCATGAATCATGAATTCATTCATGAATCATGAATTATGAATCATGAATCGAATCATGAATCATGAATCGAATCATGAATTGAATCATGAATCATGAATTGAATCATGAATCATGAATTATAAATCATGAATCAAATCATGAATCATGAATCATGAATTGAATCATGAATCATGAATTGAAACATGATATGAATCATGAATCATGAAATGAATCATGAATTAAATCATGAAATGAATCATGAATCATGAATTATGAAATGAATCATGAACTGAATCATGAATTGAGTCATGAATCATGAATTGAATTTTGAATCATGAATTGAATCATGAATCATGAATCATGACTCAAATCATGAATCATGAATCGAATCATGAATCATGAATTAAATCATGAATTGAATCATGACTCATAAAAAGAATCATGAATTGAATCATTAATTTAATCATGAATCATGAATTGAATCATGAACCATGAATCACGAATCATGAATTGAATTATGAATCATGAATCGAATCATGAATCATGAATTGAATCATGAATTGAATTATAAATCATGAATCATGAATTATGAATTGAATCATAAATCATGAATCATGAACTAAATCATGAATTGAATCATGAATCATGAAATGAATCATGGATCGAATCATGAATCGAATCATGAATCGAATCATGAATTATGAATTGAATCATGAATTGAATCATGAATCATGAATCATGAATCATGAATTCAATCATGAATCGAATCATGAATCATGAATCGAATCATGAATCATGAATCATGAATTCAATCATGAATAATGAATTCAATCATGAATTGAATCATGAATCATGAATCAAATCATGAATAATGAATCGAATCATGAATTGAATCATGAATCATGAATCATGAAATGAATCTTGAATCATGAATTGTATCATGAATCGAATCATGAATCATGAATTGAATCATGAAATGAATCATGAATTGAATCATGAATCATGAATCGAATCATGAATCATGAATTGAATCATAAATCATGAATCATGAATCGAATCATGAATCATGAATTAAATCATGAATCTTGAATCGAATCATGAATCATGAATCGAATCATGAATCATGAATTGAATCATGAATCATGAATCATAAAATGAATCATGAATTTAATCATGAAATGAATTATGAATCATTATTTGAATCATGAATCATGAATCTTAATTTGAATCATAAATCATGAATCATGAATTGAATCATGAATCATGAATCTTAATTTGAATCATAAATCATGAATCATAAATCGAATCATGATTAATGAATCATGAATCATGAATCATGAATCGAATCATGAATCATGAATTAAATTATGAATCTTGAATCGAATCATAATTCATGAATCATGAATCATGAATCATGAATTGAATCATGAATCATGAATCATGAATTGAATCATGAATCATGAATAGAATCATGAATCATGAATCATGAATCATCAATTAAATCATGAATCATAAATCATGAATTGAATCATGAATCAGGAATTAAATCATGAATCTTGAATCGAATCATGAATCATGAATCGAATCATGAATCATGAATTGAATCATGAATCATGAATCATAAAATGAATCATGAATTTAATCATGAAATGAATTATGAATCATTAATTGAATCATGAATCATGAATCTTAATTTGAATCATAAATCATGAATCATGAATTAAATCATGAATCATGAACTGAATCATGAATTAAATCATGAATCATGAAATAAATCATGAATTGAATCACAAATCTTGAATTGAATCATTAATTGAATCATGAATCATGAATCATGAAATGAATCATGAATCATGAATCGAATCATGAATCATGAATCATGAATTATGAATCATGAATTGAATCATGAATCATGAATTATGAATCTAATCATGAATCATGAATCATGAATCATTAATTGAATCATGAATCATGAATCATGAATCATGAATCGAATCATGAATCATGAATCATGAATTCAATCATGAATCATGAATTCAATCATGAATTAAATCATGAATTCAATCATGAATTAAATCATGAATCATGAATCGAATCATGAATCATGAATCGAATCATGAATCATGAATCGTGAATTGAATCATGAATCTTGAACTGAATCATGAATTGAATTATGAATCATGAATCATGAAATGAATCTTGAATCATGAATTGTATCATGAATTGAATCATGAATCATGAATTGAATCATGAAATGAATCAGGAATTGAATCATGAATCGAATCATGAATCATGAATTAAATCATGAATCATAAATCGAATCATGATTAATGAGACATGAATCATGAATCATGAATTGAATCATGAATCATGAATCATGAATCGAATCATGAATCATGAATTAAATTATGAATCTTGAATTGAATCATAATTCATGAATCATGAATCATGAATTGAATCATGAATCATGAATCATGAATTGAATCATGAATCATGAATCGAATCATGAATCATGAATCATGAATCATCAATTAAATCATGAATCATAAATCATGAATTGAATCATGAATCATGAATTAAATCATGAATCTTGAATCGAATCATGAATCATGAATCGAATCATGAATCATGAATTGAATCATGAATCATGAATCATAAAATGAATCATGAATTTAATCATGAAATGAATTATGAATCATTAATTGAATCATGAATCATGAATCTTAATTTGAATCATAAATCATGAATCATGAATTAAATCATAAATCATGAACATAATCATGAATTAAATCATGAATCATGAAATAAATCATGAATTGAATCAGAAATCTTGAAATGAATCATTAATTTAATCATGAATCATGAATTAAATCATGAAACATGAATCATGAATCATGAATTGAATTATGAATCATGAATCGAATCATGAATCATGAATCATGAATTGAATCATGAATTGAATAATGAATCATGAATTGAATCATGAATCATGAATTGAATCATGAATTGAATCATGAATAATGAATCGAATCATGAATCAGGAATTGAATCATGAATCATGAATTATGAATCATGAATCATGAATTATAAATCATGAATCATGAATTGAATCATGAATCATTAATCATGAATTGAATCATGAATTGAATCATGAATCATGAATCGAATTATGAATCAGGAATTGAATCATGAATCATGAATCATGAATCATGAATTGAATCATGAATTGAATCATGAATCATGAATCGAATTATGAATCAGGAATTGAATCATGAATCATGAATCATGAATCATGAATTGAATCATGAATCATGAATTGTATCATGAAATGAATCATGAATTGAATCATGAATCATGAATTGAATCATGAATCATGAATCGAATCATGAATCAGGAATTGAATCATGAATCATGAATCATGAATTATAAATCATGAATCATGAATTGAATCATGAATCTTGAATCATGAATTGAATCATGAATCATGAATCGAATTATGAATCAGGAATTGAATCATGAATCATGAATCATGAATCATGAATCGAATCATGAATCATGAATCATAAATTAAATCATTAATCATGAACTGAATCATGAATTGAATCATGAATCATGAATCATGAAATGAATCATGAATCATGAATTCAATCATGAATCGAATCATGAATCGTGAATCGAATCATGAATCATGAATTGAATCATAAATCATGAATTGTATCATGAAATGAATCATGAATTGAATCATGAATCATGAATCGAATCATGAATCATGAATTGAAACATGAATCATGAATCAAATCATGAATCATGAATCATGAATTGAATCATGAATCATGAATTGAATCATGAATTGAATCATGAATCATAAATCATGAAATGAATCATGAATTAAATCATGAAATAAATCATGAATCATGAATTAAATCATGAATTATGAAATGAATCAATAATTGATTAATGAATTGAATGATGAATCATGAATTGAATCATGAATCATGATTCGTGAATTGAATCATGAATCATGAATCGTGAATTGAATCATGAATCATGAATTGAATCATGAATCATGAATTATGAATCTTTTCATGAATCATGAATCATCAATCGAATCATGAATCATGAATCGAATCATGAATTGAATCATGAATCATGAATTGAATCATGAATCATGAATTATAAATCATGAATCAAATCATGGTTCATGAATCATGAATTGAATCATGAATCATGAATTGAAACATGAATTGAATCATGAATCATGAATCATGAAATGAATCATGAATTAAATCATGAAATGAATCATGAATCATGAATTGAATCATGAATTATGAAATGAATCATGAATTGAATCATGAATTGAGTCATGAATCATGAATTGAATTATGAATCATGAATTGAATCATGAATCATAGATTATGAATCTAATCATGAATCCTGAATTGAATCATGAATCATGAATCATGACTCGAATCATGAATCATGAATCGAATCATGAATCATGAATTAAATCATGAATTGAATCATGAATCATGAATCATGAAATGAATCATGAATCATGAATTCAATCATGAATCGAATCATGAATCGTGAATCGAATCATGAATCATGAATTAAATCATTAATCATGAATTGTATCATGAAATGAATCATGAATTGAATCATGAATCATGAATCGAATCATGAATCATGAATTGAAACATGAATCATGAATCAAATCATGAATCATGAATCATGAATCATGAATCAAATCATGAATCATGAATCATGAATTGAATCATGAATCATGAATTGAATCATGAATTGAATCATGAATCATAAATCATGAAATGAATCATGAATTAAATCATGAAATAAATCATGAATCATGAATTGAATCATGAATCATGAAATGAATCATTAATTGATTCATGAATTGAATGATGAATCATGAATTGAATTATGAATCATGAATCGAATCATGAATCATGAATCGTGAATCGTGAATTGAATCATGAATCATGAATTGAATCATGAATCATGAATTATGAATCTTTTCATGAATCATGAATCATGAATCATGAATCAAATCATGAATCATGAATCGAATCATGAATTGAATCATGAATCATGAATTGAATCATGAATCATGAATTATAAATCATGAATCAAATCATGAATCATGAATCATGAATTGAATCATGAATCATGAATTGAAACATGATATGAATCATGAATCATGAATCATGAAATGAATCATGAATTAAATCATGAAATGAATCATGAATCATGAATTATGAAATGAATCATGAACTGAATCATGAATTGAGTCATGAATCATGAATTGAATTATGAATCATGAATTGAATCATGAATCATGAATCATGACTCGAATCATGAATCATGAATCGAATCATGAATCATGAATTAAATCATGAATTGAATTATGAATCATGAATTGAATCATGAATTGAATTATAAATCATGAATCATGAATTATGAATTGAATCATAAATCATGAATCATGAACTAATTCATGAATTGAATCATGAATCATGAAATGAATCATGGATCGAATCATGAATCATGAATCGAATCATGAATCGAATCATGAATTATGAATTGAATCATGAATTGAATCATGAATCATGAATCATGAAATGAATCATGAATTGTGAATCGAATCATGAATCATGAATCGAATCATGAATCATGAATTGAATCAAGAATCATGAAATGATTAATGAATTGAATCATGAATCGAATCATGAATTGAATCATGTATCATGAATTAAATCATGAATCATGAATTATGAATCTAATCATGAATCATGAATCATGAATCATGAATTGAATCATGAAATGAATCATGAATTGAATCATGAATTGAATCATGAATCATGAATCGAATCATGAATCATGAATTGAATCATGAATCATGAATTATGAATCTAATCATGAATCATAAATTGAATCATGAATCATGAATTGAATCATGAATTGAATCATGAATCATGAATCGAATCATGAATTAAATCATGAATCATGAAATTAATCATGAATTGAATCATAAATTGAAGCATGAATCATGAATTGAATCATAAATTGAATCATGAATCATGAATTGAATCATGAACCATGAATCATGAATTGAATCATGAATCATGAATCATGACTCGAATCATGAATCATGAATCGAATCATGAATCATGAATTAAATCATGAATTGAATCATGAATCATGAATCATGAAATGAATCATGAATCATGAATTCAATCATGAATCGAATCATGAATCGTGAATCGAATCATGAATCATGAATTAAATCATTAATCATGAATTGTATCATGAAATGAATCATGAATTGAATCATGAATCATGAATCGAATCATGAATCATGAATTGAAACATGAATCATGAATCAAATCATGAATCATGAATCATGAATTGAATCATGAATCATGAATTGAATCATGAATTGAATCATGAATCATAAATCATGAAATGAATCATGAATTAAATCATGAAATAAATCATGAATCATGAATTGAATCATGAATCATGAAATGAATCATTAATTGATTCATGAATTGAATGATGAATCATGAATTGAATTATGAATCATGAATCGAATCATGAATCATGAATCGTGAATCGTGAATTGAATCATGAATCATGAATTGAATCATGAATCATGAATTATGAATCTTTTCATGAATCATGAATCATGAATCATGAATCGAATCATGAATCATGAATCGAATCATGAATTGAATCATGAATCATGAATTGAATCATGAATCATGAATTATAAATCATGAATCAAATCATGAATCATGAATCATGAATTGAATCATGAATCATGAATTGAAACATGATATGAATCATGAATCATGAATCATGAAATGAATCATGAATTAAATCATGAAATGAATCATGAATCATGAATTATGAAATGAATCATGAACTGAATCATGAATTGAGTCATGAATCATGAATTGAATTATGAATCATGAATTGAATCATGAATCATGAATCATGACTCGAATCATGAATCATGAATCGAATCATGAATCATGAATTAAATCATGAATTGAATTATGAATCATGAATTGAATCATGAATTGAATTATAAATCATGAATCATGAATTATGAATTGAATCATAAATCATAATTCATGAACTAATTCATGAATTGAATCATGAATCATGAAATGAATCATGGATCGAATCATGAATCATGAATCGAATCATGAATCGAATCATGAATTATGAATTGAATCATGAATTGAATCATGAATCATGAATCATGAAATGAATCATGAATTGTGAATCGAATCATGAATCATGAATCGAATCATGAATCATGAATTGAATCAAGAATCATGAAATGATTAATGAATTGAATCATGAATCGAATCATGAATTGAATCATGTATCATGAATTAAATCATGAATCATGAATTATGAATCTAATCATGAATCATGAATCATGAATCATGAATTGAATCATGAAATGAATCATGAATTGAATCATGAATTGAATCATGAATCATGAATCGAATCATGAATCATGAATTGAATCATGAATCATGAATTATGAATCTAATCATGAATCATAAATTGAATCATGAATCATGAATTGAATCATGAATTGAATCATGAATCATGAATCGAATCATGAATTAAATCATGAATCATGAAATTAATCATGAATTGAATCATAAATTGAAGCATGAATCATGAATTGAATCATAAATTGAATCATGAATCATGAATTGAATCATGAACCATAAATCATGAATTGAATCATGAATCGAATCATGAATCATTAATCATGAATCATGAATCGAATCTTGAATCATGAATCGAATCATGAATCATGAATTGAATCATGGATTGAATCACGAATCATGAATCATGAATTAAATCATGAATCTTGAATCGAATCATGAATCATGAATCGAATCATGAATCATGAATTGAATCATGAATCATTAATTGAATCATTATTAATTAACTGAATCATGAATCATGAATCATGAATTGAATCATGAATCATGAATCGAATCATGAATTAAATCATGAATCATGAAATTAATCATGAATTGAATCATAAATTGAAGCATGAATCATGAATTGAATCATAAATTGAATCATGAATCATGAATTGAATCATGAACCATGAATCATGAATCATGAATTGAATCATGAATCGAATCATGAATCATTAATCATGAATCATGAATCGAATCTTGAATCATGAATCGAATCATGAATCATGAATTGAATCATGGATTGAATCACGAATCATGAATCGTGAATTAAATCATGAATCATGAATCATGAATCGAATCTTGAATCATGAATCATAAAAAAATCATGAATCATGAATTAAATCATGAATCTTGAATCGAATCATGAATCATGAATCGAATCATGAATCATGAATTGAATCATGAATCATTAATTGAATCATGATTAATGAACTGAATCATGAATTGAATCATGAATCATGAATTGAATCATGAATCTTGAATCGAATCATGAATCATGAATCGAATCATGAATCATGAATCGAATCATGAATCATGAATTGAATCATGAATCATGAATTGAATCATTAAATGAATCATGAATTGAATCAAGAATCATAATTCAAATCATGAATCATGAATCATGAATTGAATCATGAATCATGAATCGAATCATGAATCATGAATTGAATCATGAATCATGAATTGAATCATTAAATGAATCATGAATTGAATCAAGAATCATAATTCAAATCATGAATCATGAATCGAATCATGAATCATGAATTGAATCATGAATCATGAATCGAATCATGAATCATGAATTGAATCATGAATCATGAATCATGAATCATGATTCATGAATAAAATCATTAATCATGAATCGTGAATTGAATCATGAATCATGAACTGAATCATGAATTGAATCATGAATCATGAATCATGAAATGAATCTTGAATCATGAATCGAATCATGAATCATGAATCGAATCATGAATTGAATCATGAATCATGAATTGAATCATGAATCATGAATTATAAATCATGAATCAAATCATGGTTCATGAATCATGAATTGAATCATGAATCATGAATTGAAACATGAATTGAATCATGAATCATGAATCATGAAATGAATCATGAATTAAATCATGAAATGAATCATGAATCATGAATTGAATCATGAATTATGAAATGAATCATGAATTGAATCATGATTTGAATCATGAATCATGAATTGAATTATGAATCATGAATTGAATCATGAATCATAGATTATGAATCTAATCATGAATCCTGAATTGAATCATGAATCTTGAATCATGAATTGAATCATGAATCATGAATCGAATTATGAATCAGGAATTGAATCATGAATCATGAATCATGAATCGAATCATGAATCATGAATCATAAATTAAATCATTAATCATGAACTGAATCATGAATTGAATCATGAATCATGAATCATGAAATGAATCATGAATTATGAATTCAATCATGAATCGAATCATGAATCGTGAATCGAATCATGAATCATGAATTGAATCATAAATCATGAATTGTATCATGAAATGAATCATGAATTGAATCATGAATCATGAATCGAATCATGAATCATGAATTGAAACATGAATCATTAATCAAATCATTAATCATGAATCATGAATTGAATCATTAATCATGAATTGAATCATGAATTGAATCATGAATCATAAATCATGAAATGAATCATGAATTAAATCATGAAATAAATCATGAATCATGAATTAAATCATGAATTATGAAATGAATCATTAATTGATTCATGAATTGAATGATGAATCATGAATTGAATCATGAATCATGATTCGTGAATTGAATCATGAATCATGAATCGTGAATTGAATCATGAATCATGAATTGAATCATGAATCATGAATTATGAATCTTTTCATGATCATGAATCATGAATCGAATCATGAATCATGAATCGAATCATGAATTGAATCATGAATCATGAATTGAATCATGAATCATGAATTATAAATCATGAATCAAATCATGATTCATGAATCATGAATTGAATCATCAATCATGAATTGAAACATGAATTGAATCATGAATCATGAATCATGAAATGAATCATGAATTAAATCATGAAATGAATCATGAATCATGAATTGAATCATGAATTATGAAATGAATCATGAATTGAATCATGAATTGAGTCATGAATCATGAATTGAATTATGAATCATGAATTGAATCATGAATTGAATCATGAATCATGAATCATGAAATGAATCATGAATCATGAATTCAATCATGAATCGAATCATGAATCGTGAATCGAATCATGAATCATGAATTAAATCATTAATCATGAATTGTATCATGAAATGAATCATGAATTGAATCATGAATCATGAATCGAATCATGAATCATGAATTGAAACATGAATCATGAATCAAATCATGAATCATGAATCATGAATTGAATCATGAATCATGAATTGAATCATGAATTGAATCATGAATCATAAATTATGAAATGAATCATGAATTAAATCATGAAACAAATCATGAATCATGAATCATGAATTGAATCATGAATCATGAATTGAATCATGAATTGAATCATGAATCATAAATCATGAAATGAATCATGAATTAAATCATGAAATAAATCATGAATCATGAATTGAATCATGAATCATGAAATGAATCATTAATTGATTCATGAATTGAATGATGAATCATGAATTGAATTATGAATCATGAATCGAATCATGAATCATGAATCGTGAATCGTGAATTGAATCATGAATCATGAATTGAATCATGAATCATGAATTATGAATCTTTTCATGAATCATGAATCATGAATCATGAATCGAATCATGAATCATGAATCGAATCATGAATTGAATCATGAATCATGAATTGAATCATGAATCATGAATTATAAATCATGAATCAAATCATGAATCATGAATCATGAATTGAATCATGAATCATGAATTGAAACATGATATGAATCATGAATCATGAATCATGAAATGAATCATGAATTAAATCATGAAATGAATCATGAATCATGAATTATGAAATGAATCATGAACTGAATCATGAATTGAGTCATGAATCATGAATTGAATTATGAATCATGAATTGAATCATGAATCATGAATCATGACTCGAATCATGAATCATGAATCGAATCATGAATCATGAATTAAATCATGAATTGAATTATGAATCATGAATTGAATCATGAATTGAATTATAAATCATGAATCATGAATTATGAATTGAATGATAAATCATGAATCATGAACTAATTCATGAATTGAATCATGAATCATGAAATGAATCATGGATCGAATCATGAATCATGAATCGAATCATGAATCGAATCATGAATTATGAATTGAATCATGAATTGAATCATGAATCATGAATCATGAAATGAATCATGAATTGTGAATCGAATCATGAATCATGAATCGAATCATGAATCGTGAATTGAATCAAGAATCATGAAATGATTAATGAATTGAATCATGAATCGAATCATGAATTGAATCATGTATCATGAATTGAATCATGAATCATGAATTATGAATCTAATCATGAATCATGAATCATGAATCATGAATTGAATCATGAAATGAATCATGAATTGAATCATGAATTGAATCATGAATCATGAATCGAATCATGAATCATGAATTGAATTATGAATCATGAATTGAATCATGAATTGAATTATAAATCATGAATTATGAATTATGAATTGAATCATAAATCATGAATCATGAACTAATTCATGAATTGAATCATGAATCATGAAATGAATCATGGATCGAATCATGAATCATGAATCGAATCATGAATCGAATCATGAATTATGAATTGAATCATGAATTGAATCATGAATCATGAATCATGAAATGAATCATGAATTGTGAATCGAATCATGAATCATGAATCGAATCATGAATCATGAATTGAATCAAGAATCATGAAATGATTAATGAATTGAATCATGAATCGAATCATGAATTGAATCATATATCATGAATTGAATCATGAATCATGAATTATGAATCTAATCATGAATCATGAATCATGAATCATGAATTGAATCATGAAATGAATCATGAATTGAATCATGAATTGAATCATGAATCATGAATCGAATCATGAATCATGAATTGAATCATGAATCATGAATTATGAATCTAATCATGAATCATAAATTGAATCATGAATCATGAATTGAATCATGAATTTAATCATGAATCATGAATCGAATCATGAATTAAATCATGAATCATGAAATTAATCATGAATTGAATCATAAATTGAAGCATGAATCATGAATTGAATCATAAATTGAATCATGAATCATGAATTGAATCATGAACCATGAATCATGAATTGAATCATGAATCGAATCATGAATCATTAATCATGAATCATGAATCGAATCTTGAATCATGAATCGAATCATGAATCATGAATTGAATCATGGATTGAATCACGAATCATGAATCGTGAATTAAATCATGAATCATGAATCATGAATCGAATCATGAATCATAAATCATAAAAAAATCATGAATCATGAATTAAATCATGAATCTTGAATCGAATCATGAATCATGAATCGAATCATGAATCATGAATTGAATCATGAATCATTAATTGAATCATGATTAATTAACTGAATCATGAATTGAATCATGAATCATGAATCATGAATTGAATCATGAATCATGAATCGAATCATGAATTAAATCATGAATCATGAAATTAATCATGAATTGAATCATAAATTGAAGCATGAATCATGAATTGAATCATAAATTGAATCATGAATCATGAATTGAATCATGAACCATGAATCATGAATCATGAATTGAATCATGAATCGAATCATGAATCATTAATCATGAATCATGAATCGAATCTTGAATCATGAATCGAATCATGAATCATGAATTGAATCATGGATTGAATCACGAATCATGAATCGTGAATTAAATCATGAATCATGAATCATGAATCGAATCTTGAATCATGAATCATAAAAAAATCATGAATCATGAATTAAATCATAAATCTTGAATCGAATCATGAATCATGAATCGAATCATGAATCATGAATTGAATCATGAATCATTAATTGAATCATGATTAATGAACTGAATCATGAATTGAATCATGAATCATGAATCATGAATTGAATCATGAATCATTAATTGAATCATGATTAATGAACTGAATCATGAATTGAATCATGAATCATGAATCATGAATTGAATCATGAATCTTGAATCGAATCATGAATCATGAATCGAATCATGAATTATGAATCGAATCATGAATCATGAATTGAATCATGAATCATGAATTGAATCATTAAATGAATCATGAATTGAATCAAGAATCATAATTCGAATCATGAATCATGAATCGAATCATGAATCATGAATTGAATCATGAATCATGAATCGAATCATGAATCATGAATTGAATCATGAATCATGAATCGAATCATGAATCATGAATTGAATCATGAATCATGAATAAAATCATTAATCATGAATCGTGAATTGAATCATGAATCATGAACTGAATCATGAATTGAATCATGAATCATGAATCATGAAATGAATCTTGAATCATGAATCGAATCATGAATCATGAATCGAATCATGAATTGAATCATGAATCATGAATTGAATCATGAATCATGAATTATAAATCATGAATCAAATCATGGTTCATGAATCATGAATTGAATCATGAATCATGAATTGAAACATGAATTGAATCATGAATCATGAATCATGAAATGAATCATGAATTAAATCATGAAATGAATCATGAATCATGAATTGAATCATGAATTATGAAATGAATCATGAATTGAATCATGAATTGAATCATGAATCATGAATTGAATTATGAATCATGAATTGAATCATGAATCATAGATTATGAATCTAATCATGAATCCTGAATTGAATCATGAATCTTGAATCATGAATTGAATCATGAATCATGAATCGAATTATGAATCAGGAATTGAATCATGAATCATGAATCATGAATCGAATCATGAATCATGAATCATAAATTAAATCATTAATCATGAACTGAATCATGAATTGAATCATGAATCATGAATCATGAAATGAATCATGAATCATGAATTCAATCATGAATCGAATCATGAATCGTGAATCGAATCATAAATCATGAATTGAATCATAAATCATGAATTGAATCATGAATTGAATCATGAATCATAAATCATGAAATGAATCATGAATTAAATCATGAAATAAATCATGAATCATGAATTAAATCATGAATTATGAAATGAATCATTAATTGATTCATGAATTGAATGATGAATCATGAATTGAATCATGAATCATGATTCGTGAATTGAATCATGAATCATGAATCGTGAATTGAATCATGAATCATGAATTGAATCATGAATCATGAATTATGAATCTTTTCATGAATCATGAATCATGAATCGAATCATGAATCATGAATCGAATCATGAATTGAATCATGAATCATGAATTGAATCATGAATCATGAATTATAAATCATGAATCAAATCATGATTCATGAATCATGAATTGAATCATCAATCATGAATTGAAACATGAATTGAATCATGAATCATGAATCATGAAATGAATCATGAATTAAATCATGAAATGAATCATGAATCATGAATTGAATCATGAATTATGAAATGAATCATGAATTGAATCATGAATTGAGTCATGAATCATGAATTGAATCATGAATCATGAATCGAATCATGAATCATGAATTAAATCATGAATTGAATCATGAATCATGAATCATGAAATGAATCATGAATCATGAATTCAATCATGAATCGAATCATGAATCGTGAATCAAATCATGAATCATGAATTAAATCATTAATCATGAATTGTATCATGAAATGAATCATGAATTGAATCATGAATCATGAATCGAATCATGAATCATGAATTGAAACATGAATCATGAATCAAATCATGAATCATGAATCATGAATTGAATCATGAATCATGAATTGAATCATGAATTGAATCATGAATCATAAATCATGAAATGAATCATGAATTAAATCATGAAATAAATCATGAATCATGAATTGAATCATGAATTATGAAATGAATCATTAATTGATTCATGAATTGAATGATGAATCATGAATTGAATTATGAATCATGAATCGAATCATGAATCATGAATCGTGAATTGAATCATGAATCATGAATTGAATCATGAATCATGAATTATGAATCTTTTCATGAATCATGAATCATGAATTCATTCATGAATCATGAATCATGAATCATGAATCGAATCATGAATCATGAATCGAATCATGAATTGAATCATGAATCATGAATTGAATCATGAATCATGAATTATAAATCATGAATCATGAATTATAAATCATGAATCAAATCATGAATCATGAATCATGAATTGAATCATGAATCATGAATTGAAACATGACATGAATCATGAATCGAATCATGAATCATGAATCGAATCATGAATCATGAATTATAAATCATGAATCAAATCATGAATCATGAATCATGAATTGAATCATGAATCATGAATTGAAACATGATATGAATCATGAATCGAATCATGAATCATGAATTGAAACATGATATGAATCATGAATCGAATCATGAATCATGAATCATGAATTGAATCATGAATCATGAATCGAATCATGAATTGAATTATGAATCATGAAATGAATCATGAATCATGAATTGAATCATGAATAATGAATCGAATCATGAATCATGACTCGAATCATGAATCATGAATTATAAATCATGAATCATGAATTATAAATCATGAATCAAATCATGAATCATGAATCATGAATTGAATCATGAATCATGAATTGAAACATGACATGAATCATGAATCGAATCATGAATCATGAATCGAATCATGAATCATGAATTATAAATCATGAATCAAATCATGAATCATGAATCATGAATTGAATCATGAATCATGAATTGAAACATGATATGAATCATGAATCGAATCATGAATCATGAATTGAAACATGATATGAATCATGAATCGAATCATGAATCATGAATCATGAATTGAATCATGAATCGAATCATGAATTAAATAATGAATCATGAAATGAATCATGAATCATGAATTGAATCATGAATAATGAATCGAATCATGAATCATGACTCGAATCATGAATCATGAATTGAATCATGAATCATGCATTGAATCATGAATCATGAATTGAATCATCAATTGAATCATGAATCATTAATCATGAATCATGAATTGAATCATGAATCATGAATCGAATCATGAATCATGAATTGAATCATTAATTGAATCATGAATCATGAATCATGAAATGAATCATGAATCATGAATCGAATCATGAATCATGAATCATGAATTATGAATTGAATCATAAATCATGAATCATGAATTGAATCATGAATCATGAAACGAATCATGAATCATGAATTGAATCATGATTTATGAATCGAGTCTTGAATCATGAATCGAATCATGAATCATGAATCATGAATTGAATCATGAATCATGAATCATGAATCGAATCATGAATTGAATAATGAATCATGAAATGAATCATGAATCATGAATTGAATCATGAATAATGAATCGAATCATGAATCATGACTCAAATCATGAATCATGAATTGAATCATGAATCATGCATTGAATCATGAATCATGAATTGAATCATCAATTGAATCATGAATCATTAATCATGAATCATGAATTGAATCATGAATCATGAATCAAATCATGAATCATGAATTGAATCATTAATTGAATCATGAATCATGAATCATGAAATGAATCATGAATCATGAATCGAATTATGAATCATGAATCATGAATTATGAATCATGAATTGAATCATGAATCATGAATTATGAATCTAATCATGAATCATGAATCATGAATCATGAATTAAATCATGAATCATGAATCATGAATCATGAAATGAATCATGAATCATGAATCGAATCATAAATCATGAATTGAATCATGAATCATGAAATGAATCATGAATCATGAATCAAATCATAAATCATGAATTGAATCATGAATCATGAATCAAATCATGAATCATGAATTGAATCATGAATCATGAATCGAATCATGAATCATGAATTGAGTCATGAATCATGAATCATGAATCATGAATCAAATCATGAATCATGAATCATGAATTGATTCATGAATCATGAATTGAATCATGAATCATGAATCATGAAATTAATCATAAATTAAATAATGAAATGAATCATGAATCATGAGTCATGAATTGAATCATGAATCAAATCATGAATCAAGAATCATGAATCATGAATCAAATCATGAATCATGAATCATGAATTGAATCATAAATCATGAATCATGAATCATGAATTGAATCATGAATCATGAAACGAATCATGAATCATGAATTGAATCATGAATAATGAATCGAATCATGAATCATGACTCAAATCATGAATCATGAATTGAATCATGAATCATGCATTGAATCATGAATCATGCATTGAATCATCAATTGAATCATGAATCATTAATCATGAATCATGAATTGAATCATGAATCATGAATCGAATCATGAATCATGAATTGAATCATTAATTGAATCATGAATCATGAATCATGAAATGAATCATGAATCATGAATCGAATCATGAATCATGAATCATGAATTATGAATCATGAATTGAATCATGAATCATGAATTATGAATCTAATCATGAATCATGAATCATGAATCATGAATCGAATCATGAATCATGAATCATGAATTCAATCATGAATCATGAATTCAATCATGAATTAAATCATGAATTCAATCATGAATTAAATCATGAATCATGAATCGAATCATGAATCATGAATCGAATCATGAATCATGAATCGTGAATTGAATCATGAATCTTGAACTGAATCATGAATTTAATTATGAATCATGAATCATGAAATGAATCTTGAATCATGAATTGTATCATGAATTGAATCATGAATCATGAATTAAATCATGAAATGAATCATGAATTGAATCATGAATCGAATCATGAATCATGAATTGAATCATGAATCATGAATCATAAATCATGAATCATGAATCATAAATCATGAATCATGAATCATAAATCATGAATCATGAATTGAATCATTAATTGAATCATGAATCATGAATCATGAAATGAATCATGAATCATGAATCGAATTATGAATCATGAATCATGAATTATGAATCATGAATTGAATCATGAATCATGAATTATGAATCTAATCATGAATCATGAATCATGAATCATGAATTGAATCATGAATCATGAATCATGAATCATGAAATGAATCATGAATCATGAATCGAATCATAAATCATGAATTGAATCATGAATCATGAAATGAATCATGAATCATGAATCAAATCATAAATCATGAATTGAATCATGAATCATGAATCAAATCATGAATCATGAATTGAATCATGAATCATGAATCGAATCATGAATCATGAATTGAGTCATGAATCATGAATCATGAATCATGAATCAAATCATGAATCATGAATCATGAATTGATTCATGAATCATGAATTGAATCATGAATCATGAATCATGAAATTAATCATAAATTAAATAATGAAATGAATCATGAATCATGAGTCATGAATTGAATCATGAATCAAATCATGAATCAAGAATCATGAATCATGAATCAAATCATGAATCATGAATCATGAATTGAATCATAAATCATGAATCATGAATCATGAATTGAATCATGAATCATGAAACGAATCATGAATCATGAATTGAATCATGAATAATGAATCGAATCATGAATCATGACTCAAATCATGAATCATGAATTGAATCATGAATCATGCATTGAATCATGAATCATGAATTGAATCATCAATTGAATCATGAATCATTAATCATGAATCATGAATTGAATCATGAATCATGAATCGAATCATGAATCATGAATTGAATCATTAATTGAATCATGAATCATGAATCTTGAAATGAATCATGAATCATGAATCGAATCATGAATCATGAATCATGAATTATGAATCATGAATTGAATCATGAATCATGAATTATGAATCTAATCATGAATCATGAATCATGAATCATGAATCGAATCATGAATCATGAATCAT
Organism: Mixophyes fleayi; assembly: GCF_038048845.1. Lineage (NCBI taxonomy): Eukaryota > Metazoa > Chordata > Amphibia > Anura > Limnodynastidae > Mixophyes > Mixophyes fleayi. The sequence continues at coordinate 12,157 of NW_027446208.1, read as the reverse complement.
GAATTCATCATGAATCATGAATTCAATCATGAATTAAATCATGAATTCAATCATGAATTAAATCATGAATCATGAATCGAATCATGAATCATGAATCGTGAATTGAATCATGAATCTTGAACTGAATCATGAATTTAATTATGAATCATGAATCATGAAATGAATCTTGAATCATGAATTGTATCATGAATTGAATCATGAATCATGAATTAAATCATGAAATGAATCATGAATTGAATCATGAATCGAATCATGAATCATGAATTGAATCATGAATCATGAATCATAAATCATGAATCATGAATCATAAATCATGAATCATGAATCATAAATCATGAATCATGAATTAAATCATGAATCATAAATCGAATCATGATTAATGAATCATGAATCATGAATCATGAATTGAATCATGAATCATGAATCATGAATCGAATCATGAATCATGAATTAAATTATGAATCTTGAATCAAATCATAATTCATGAATCATGAATCATGAATCATGAATTGAATCATGAATCATGAATCATGAATTGAATCATGAATCATGAATCATGAATTGAATCATGAATCATGAATCGAATCATGAATCATGAATCATCAATTAAATCATGAATCATAAATCATGAATTGAATCATGAATCATGAATTAAATCATGAATTATAAATCATGAATCATGAATTGAATCATGAATCATGAATAATGAATTGAATCATGAATTGAAACATGAATCATGAATAGAATTATGAATCAGGAATTGAATCATGAATCAAGAATCATGAATCATGAATCATGAATCAAATCATGAATCATGAATCATAAATTGAATCATTAATCATGAACTGAATCATGAATTGATTCATGAATCATGAATCATGAAATGAATCATGAATTCAATCATGAATTGAATAATGAATCGTGAATCGAATCATGAATCATTAATTGAATCATGAATCATGAATTGTATCATGAAATGAATCATGAATTGAATCATGAATCATGAAATGAATCATGAATTGAATCATGAATCGTGAATAGAATCATGAATCATGAATTGAATCATGAATCATGAATTGTATCATGAAATGAATCATGAATTGAATCATGAATCATGAATCGAATCATGAATCAGGAATTGAATCATGAATCATGAATCATGAATCATGAATCATGAATTATAAATCATGAATCATGAATTGAATCATGAATCTTGAATCATGAATTGAATCATGAATCATGAATCGAATTATGAATCAGGAATTGAATCATGAATCATGAATCATGAATCATGAATTGAATCATGAATCATGAATTGTATCATGAAATGAATCATGAATTGAATCATGAATCCTGAATTGAATCATGAATCATGAATCATGACTCGAATCATGAATCATGAATCGAATCATGAATCATGAATTAAATCATGAATTGAATCATGAATCATGAAATGAATCATGAATCATGAATTCAATCATGAATCAAATCATGAATCATGGATTGAATCATGAATCATTAATCATGAATTGAATCATGGATTGAATCAAGAATCATGAATCGTGAATTAAATCATGAATCATGAATTAAATCATGAATTGAATCTTGAATCATGAAATGAATCAAGAATTTAATCATGAAATGAATCATGAATCATTAATTGAATCATGAATCATGAATTGAATCATGAATCATGAATCATGAATCATGAAATGAATCATGAATCATGAATCGAATCATAAATCATGAATTGAATCATGAATCATGAAATGAATCATGAATCATGAATCAAATCATAAATCATGAATTGAATCATGAATCATGAATTGAGTCATTAAATGAATCATGAATTGAATCATGAATCATGAATCAAATCATGAATCATGAATTGAATCATGAATCATGAATCGAATCATGAATCATGAATTGAGTCATGAATCATGAATCATGAATCATGAATCAAATCATGAATCATGAATCATGAATTGATTCATGAATCATGAATTGAATCATGAATCATGAATCATGAAATTAATCATAAATTAAATAATGAAATGAATCATGAATCATGAGTCATGAATTGAATCATGAATCATGAATCAAATCATGAATCAAGAATCATGAATCATGAATCAAATCATGAATCATGAATCATGAATTGAATCATGAATCATGAAACGAATCATGAATCATGAATTGAATCATGATTTATGAATCGAGTCATGAATCATGAATCGAATCATGAATCATGAATCATGAATTGAATCATGAATCATGAATCATGAATCGAATAATGAATTGAATAATGAATCATGAAATGAATCATGAATCATGAATTGAATCATGAATAATGAATCGAATCATGAATCATGACTCGAATCATGAATCATGAATTGAATCATGAATCATGCATTGAATCATGAATCATGAATTGAATCATCAATTGAATCATGAATCATTAATCATGAATCATGAATTGAATCATGAATCATGAATCGAATCATGAATCATGAATTGAATCATTAATTGAATCATGAATCATGAATCATGAAATGAATCATGAATCATGAATCAAATCATGAATCATGAATTATGAATCATGAATTGAATCATGAATCATGAATTATGAATCTAATCATGAATCATGAATCATGAATCATGAATTGAATCATGAATCATGAATCATGAATCATGAATCGAATCATGAATCATGAATTCAATCATGAATCATGAATTCAATCATGAATTAAATCATGAATTCAATCATGAATTAAATCATGAATCATGAATCGAATCATGAATCATGAATCGAATCATGAATCATGAATCGTGAATTGAATCATGAATCTTGAACTGAATCATGAATTGAATTATGAATCATGAATCATGAAATGAATCTTGAATCATGAAATGAATCATAAATTAAATAATGAAATGAATCATGAATCATGAGTCATGAATTGAATCATGAGTCATGAATCAAAATATTGAATCAAGAATCATGAATCATGAATCAAATCATGAATCATGAATCATGAATTGAATCATAAATCATGAATCATGAATCATGAATTGAATCATGAATCATGAAACGAATCATGAATCATGAATTGAATCATGATTTATGAATCGAGTCATGAATCATGAATCGAATCATGAATCATGAATCATGAATTGAATCATGAATCATGAATCATGAATCGAATCATGAATTGAATAATGAATCATGAAATGAATCATGAATCATGAATTGAATCATGAATAATGAATCGAATCATGAATCATGACTCGAATCATGAATCATGAATTGAATCATGAATCATGCATTGAATCATGAATCATGAATTGAATCATCAATTGAATCATGAATCATTAATCATGAATCATGAATTGAATCATGAATCATGAATCGAATCATGAATCATGAATTGAATCATTAATTGAATCATGAATCATGAATCATAAAAAATGAATCATGAATCATGAATCGAATCATGAATCATGAATTATGAATCATGAATTGAATCATGAATCATGAATTATGAATCTAATCATGAATCATGAATCATGAATCATGAATTGAATCATGAATCATGAATCATGAATCATGAATCGAATCATGAATCATGAATCATGAATTCAATCATGAATCATGAATTCAATCATGAATTAAATCATGAATTAAATCATGAATCATGAATCGAATCATGAATCATGAATCGAATCATGAATCATGAATCGTGAATTGAATCATGAATCTTGAACTGAATCATGAATTGAATTATGAATCATGAATCATGAAATGAATCTTGAATCATGAATTGTATCATGAATTGAATCATGAATCATGATTGAATCATGAAATGAATCATGAATTGAATCATGAATCGAATCATGAATCATGAATTGAATCATGAATCATGAATCATAAATCATGAATCATGAATCATAAATCATGAATCATGAATTAAATCATGAATCATAAATCGAATCATGATTAATGAATCATGAATCATGAATCATGAATTGAATCATGAATCATGAATCATGATCGAATCATGAATCATGAATTAAATTATGAATCTTGAATCGAATCATAATTCATGAATCATGAATCATGAATCATGAATTGAATCATGAATCATGAATTGAATCATGAATCATGAATCGAATCATGAATCATGAATCATCAATTAAATCATGAATCATAAATCATGAATTGAATCATGAATCATGAATTAAATCATGAATCTTGAATCGAATCATGAATCATGAATCGAATCATGAATCATGAATTAAATCATGAATCATGAATAGAATCATGAATCATGAATTGAATCATGAATCATGAATTGTATCATGAAATGAATCATGAATTGAATCATGAATCATGAATCGAATCATGAATCAGGAATTGAATCATGAATCATGAATCATGAATCATGAATCATGAATTATAAATCATGAATCATGAATCGAATCATGAATTGAATCATGAATCATGAATTGAATCATGAATCATGAATTATAAATCATGAATCAAATCATGGTTAATGAATCATGAATTGAATTATGAATTGAATCATGAATCATGAATTGAATCATGAATCATGAATTATAAATCATGAATCAAATCATGGTTCATGAATCATGAATTGAATCATGAATTAAATCATGAAATGAATCATGAATCATGAATTGAATCATGAATTATGAAATGAATCATGAATTGAATCATGAATTGAATCATGAATCATGAATTGAATTATGAATCATGAATTATGAAATGAATCATAGATTATGAATCTAATCATGATCCTGAATTGAATCATGAATCATGAATCATGACTCGAATCATGAATCATGAATCGCAATGATGAATCATGAATTGAATTATGAATTGAATCATGAATCATGAATCATGAATGAATCATGTATCATGAGTCATGAATTGAATCATGAATCATGAATCAAATCATGAATCAAGAATCATGAATCATGAATCATGAATCATGAATCAAATCATGAATCATGAATCATGAATTGAATCATAAATCATGAATCATGAATCATGAATTGAATCATGAATCATGAAACGAATCATGAATCATGAATTGAATCATGATTTATGAATCGAGTCATGAATCATGAATCGAATCATGAATCATGAATCATGAATTGAATCATGAATCATGAATCATGAATCGAATCATGAATTGAATAATGAATCATGAAATGAATCATGAATCATGAATTGAATCATGAATAATGAATCGAATCATGAATCATGAATCATGAATTGAATCATGAATCATGCATTGAATCATGAAGCATGAATTGAATCATCAATTGAATCATGAATCATTAATCATGAATCATGAATTGAATCATGAATCATGAATCGAATCATGAATCATGAAATGAATCATTAATTGAATCATGAATCATGAATCATGAAATGAATCATGAATCATGAATCGAATCATGAATCATGAATCATGAATTATGAATCATGAATTGAATCATGAATCATGAATTATGAATCTAATCATGAATCATGAATCATGAATCATGAATTGAATCATGAATCATGAATCATGAATCATGAATCGAATCATGAATCATGAATCATGAATTCAATCATGAATCATGAATTCAATCATGAATTAAATCATGAATTCAATCATGAATTAAATCATGAATCATGAATCGAATCATGAATCATGAATCGAATCATGAGTCATGAATCGTGAATTGAATCATGAATCTTGAACTGAATCATGAATTGAATTATGAATCATGAATCTTGAACTGAATCATGATTGAATTATGAATCATGAATCATGAAATGAATCTTGAATCATGAATTGTATCATGAATTGAATCATGAATCATGAATTGAATCATGAAATGAATCATGAAATGAATCATGAATTGAATCATGAATCGAATCATGAATCATGAATTGAATCATGAATCATGAATCATAAATCATGAATCATGAATCATGAATTAAATTATGAATCTTGAATCGAATCATAATTCATGAATCATGAATCATGAATCATGAATTGAATCATGAATCATGAATTGAATCATGAATCATGAATCGAATCATGAATCATGATCATCAATTAAATCATGAATCATAATCATGAATTGAATCATAATCATGAATTAAATCATGAATCTTGAATCGAATCATGAATCATGAATCGAATCATGAATCATGAATTAAATCATGAATCATGAATAGAATCATGAATCATGAATTGAATCATGATTCATGAATTGTATCAAGAAATGAATCATGAATTGAATCATGAAATCATGAATCGAATCATGATCAGGAATTGAATCATGAATCATGAATCATGAATCATGAATCATGAATTATAAATCATGAATCATGAATCGAAATCATGAATTGAATCATGAATCATTGAATTGAATCATGAATCATGAATTATAAATCATGAAATCAAATCATGGTTAATGAATCATGAATTGAATCATGAATTGAATCATGAATCATGAATTGAATCATGAATCATGAATTATAAATCATGAATCAAATCATGGTTCATGAATCATGAATTGAATCATGAATCATGAATTCAAACATGAATTGAATCATGAATCATGAATCATGAAATGAATCATGAATTAAATCATGAAATGAATCATGAATCATGAATTGAATCATGAATTATGAAATGAATCATGAATTGAATCATGAATTGAATCATGAATCATGAATTGAATTATGAATCATGAATTATGAAATGAATCATAGATTATGAATCTAATCATGAATCCTGAATTGAATCATGAATCATGAATCATGACTCGAATCATGAATCATGAATCGAATGATGAATCATGAATTGAATTATGAATTGAATCATGAATCATGAATCATGAAATGAATCATGAATCATGAATTCAATCATGAATCGAATCATGAATTGTGAATCGAATCATGAATCAGGAATTGAATCATGAATCATGAATCATGAATTATAAATCATGAATCATGAATTGAATCATGAATCATGAATAATGAATTGAATCATGAATTGAAACATGAATCATGAATAGAATTATGAATCAGGAATTGAATCATGAATCATGAATCATGAATCGAATCATGAATCATGAATCATAAATTGAATCATTAATCATGAACTGAATCATGAATTGATTCATGAATCATGAATCATGAAATGAATCATGAATTCAATCATGAATTGAATAATGAATCGTGAATCGAATCATGAATCATTAATTGAATCATGAATCATGAATTGTAATCATGAAATGAATCATGAATTGAATCATGAATCCTGAATTGAATCATGAATCATGAATCATAACTCGAATCATGAATCGAATCATGAATCATGAATTAAATCATGAATTGATACATGAATCATGAATCATGAAATGAATCATGAATCATGAATTCAATCATGAATCGAATCATGAATCATGAATCGAATCATGAATCATTAATTATGAATTGAATCATGGATTGAATCAAGAATCATGAATCGTGAATTAAATCATGAATCATGAATTAAATTATGAATTGAATCATGAATCATGAAATGAATCAAGAATTTAATCATGAAATGAATCATGAATCATTAATTGAATCATGAATCATGAATTGAATCATGAATCATGAATCATGAATCATGAAATGAATCATGAATCATGAATCGAATCATAAATCATGAATTGAATCATGAATCATGAAATGAATCATGAATCATGAATCGAATCATAAATCATGAATTGAATCATGAATCATGAATTGAATCATTAAATGAATCATGAATTGAATCATGAATCATGAATCAAATCATGAATCATGAATTGAATCATGAATCATGAATCGAATCATGAATCATGAATTGAGTCATGAATCATGAATCATGAATCAAATCATGAATCATGAATCATGAATTGATTCATGAATCATGAATTGAATGATGAATCATGAATCATGAAATTAATCATAAATTAAATAATGAAATGAATCATGAATCATGAGTCATGAATTGAATCATGAATCATGAATCAAATCATGAATCAAGAATCATCAATCATGAATCAAATCATGAATCATGAATCATGAATTGAATCATAAAACATGAATCATGAATCATGAATTGAATCATGAATCATGAAACGATCAATGAATCATGAATTGAATCATGATTTATGAATCGAGTCATGAATCATGAATCGAATCATGAATCATGAATCATGAATTGAATCATGAATCATGAATCGAATCATGAATTGAATAATGAATCATGAAATGAATCATGAATTGAATCATGAATAATGAATCGAATCATGAATCATGACTCGAATCATGAATCATGAATTGAATCATGAATCATGCATTGAATCATGAATCATGAATTGAATCATCAATTGAATCATGAATCATGAATTGAATCATGAATCATGAATCGAATCATGAATCATGAATTGAATCATTAATTGAATCATGAATCATGAATCATGAAATGAATTATGAATCATGAATCGAATCATGAATCATGAATCATGAATTATGAATCATGAATTGAATCATGAATCATGAATTATGAATCTAATCATGAATCATGAATCATGAATTGAATCATGAATCATGAATCATGAATCATGAATTCAATCATGAATCATGAATTCAATCATGAATCATGAATTCAATCATGAATTAAATCATGAATTCAATCATGAATTAAATCATGAATCATGAATCGAATCATGAATCATGAATCGAATCATGAATCATGAATCGTGAATTGAATCATGAATCTTGAACTGAATCATGAATTGAATTATGAATCATGAATCATGAAATGAATCTTGAATCATGAATTGTATCATGAATTGAATCATGAATCATGAATTGAATCATGAAATGAATCATGAATTGAATCATGAATCGAATCATGAATCATGAATTGAATCATGAATCATGAATCATAAATCATGAATCATGAATCATAAATCATGAATCATGAATTAAATCATGAATTATAAATCATGAATCATGAATTAAATCATGAATCATAAATCGAATCATGATTAATGAATCATGAATCATGAATCATGAATTGAATCATGAATCATGAATCATGAATTAAATCATGAATCATAAATTGAATCATGATTAATGAATCATGAATCATGAATCATGAATTGAATCATGAATCATGAATCATGAATAGAATCATGAATCATGAATTAAATTATGAATCTTGAATCGAATCATAATTCATGAATCATGAATCATGAATCATGAATTGAATCATGAATCATGAATCATCAATTGAATCATGAATCATGAATCGAATCATGAATCATGAATCATCAATTAAATCATGAATCATAAATCATGAATTGAATCATGAATCATGAATTAAATCATGAATCTTGAATCGAATCATGAATCATGAATCGAATCATGAATCATGAATTGAATCATGAATCATGAATCATAAAATGAATCATGAATTTAATCATGAAATGAATTATGAATCATTAATTGAATCATGAATCATGAATCTTAATTTGAATCATAAATCATGAATCATGAATTAAATCATGAATCATGAACTGAATCATGAATTAAATCATGAATCATGAAATAAATCATGAATTGAATCACAAATCTTGAAATGAATCATTAATTTAATCATGAATCATGAATTAAATCATGAAACATGAATCATGAAACATCAATCATGAATCATGAATTGAATTATGAATCATGAATCGAATCATGAATCATGAATCATGAATTGAATCATGAATTGAATCATGAATCATGAATTGAATCATGAATCATGAATTGAATCATGAATTGAATCATGAATCATGAATCGAATCATGAATCAGGAATTGAATCATGAATCATGAATAATGAATCATGAATCATGAATTATAAATCATGAATCATGAATTGAATCATGAATCATGAATTGAATCATGAATCATAAATTGAATCATGAATTGAATCATGAATCATGAATCGAATCATGAATCAGGAATTGAATCATGAATCATGAATCATGAATCATGAAAGTAAATCATGAATTGAATCACAAATCTTGAAATGAATCATGAATTGAATCATGAATCATGAATTGAATCATGAATTGAATCATGAATCATGAATCGAATCATGAATCAGGAATTGAATCATGAATCATGAATCATGAATCATGAAATAAATCATGAATTGAATCACAAATCTTGAAATGAATCATTAATTTAATCATGAATCATGAATTAAATCATGAAACATGAATCATGAATCATGAATTGAATTATGAATCATGAATCGAATCATGAATCATGAATCATGAATTGAATCATGAATCATGAATTGAATCATGAATCATGAATTGAATCATGAATTAAATCATGAATCATGAATCGAATCATGAATCAGGATTGAATCATGAATCATGAATCATGAATCATGAATCATGAATTATAAATCATGAATCATGAATTGAATCATGAATCATTAATCATGAATTGAATCAGGAATTGAATCATGAATCATGAATCATAAATTGAATCATTAATCATGAACTGAATCATGATTGAATCATGAATCATGAATCATGAAATGAATCATGAATTCAATCATGAATTGAATAATGAATCGTGAATCGAATCATGAATCGTGAATCGAATCATGAATCATGAATTGAATCATGATTCATGAATTCTATCATGAAATGAATCATGAATTGAATCATGAATCATGAATTCAATCATGAATTGAATCATGAATCGTGAATCGAATCATGAATCATGAATTGAATCATGAATCATGAATTGTATCATGAAATGAATCATGAATTGAATCATGAATCATGAATCGAATCAGAATCAGGAATTGAATCATGAATCATGAATCATGAATCATGAATTATAAATCATGAATCATGAATTGAATCATGAATCATTAATCATGAATTGAATCAGGAATTGAATCATGAATCATGAATCATAAATTGAATCATTAATCATGAACTGAATCATGAATTGAATCATGAATCATGAATCATGAAATGAATCATGAATTCAATCATGAATTGAATAATGAATCGTGAATCGAATCATGAATCGTGAATCGAATCATGAATCATGAATTGAATCATGATTCATGAATTCTATCATGAAATGAATCATGAATTGAATCATGAATCATGAATTCAATCATGAATTGAATCATGAATCGTGAATCGAATCATGAATCATGAATTGAATCATGAATCATGAATTGTATCATGAAATGAATCATGAATTGAATCATGAATCATGAATCGAATCATGAATCAGGATTGAATCATGAATCATGAATCATGAATCATGAATTATAAATCATGAATCATGAATTGAATCATGAATCTTGAATCATGAATTGAATCATGAATCATAATTCGAATTATGAATCAGGAATTGAATCATGAATCATGAATCATGAATCATGAATCGAATCATGAATCATGAATCATAAATTGAATCATTAATCATGAACTGAATCATGAATTGTATCATGAATCATGAATCATGAAATGAATCATGAATCATGAATTCAATCATGAATCGAATCATGAATGGTGAATCGAATCATGAATCATGAATTGAATCATTAATCATGAATTGTATAATGAAATGAATCATGAATTGAATCATGAATCATGAATCGAATCATGAATCATGAATTGAAACATGAATCATGAATCAAATCATGAATCATGAATCATGAATTGAATCATTAATCATGAATTGTATAATGAAATGAATCATGAATCATAAATCATGAAATGAATCATGAATTAAATCATGAAATAAATCATGAATCATGAATTGAATCATGAATTATGAAATGAATCATTAATTGATTCATGAATTGAATGATGAATCATGAATTGAATTATGAATCATGAATCGAATCATGAATCATGATTCGTGAATTGAATCATGAATCATGAATCGTGAATTGAATCATGAATCATGAATTGAATCATAAATCATGATTATGATCTTTTCATGAATCATGAATTCATTCATGAATCATAAATCATGAATCGAATCATGAATCATGAATCGA